>NC_056728.1:1059307006-1059571943 GCF_019279795.1 Protopterus annectens | reverse complement strand
CCCCCTGGCCAGGAATGTACAACACATGTGTGGGATGCCACCACATAGCCAATCTGGGGACTCAGCACTCTGAACCCAGTACTGCCATACCCTGTCAGGTGGCATGACATACTACAGTGACTACAATACCAGTCTGACATAGACCTGCACTGACAGCAATCCGAACACACTGGGGCATAATTGGAGACTCAGAATAGCATCCTGCCTGAGCATCACACACCTCCGCAGCTGGCACACAGGCATACGTTACGTCGGAACAGAGCACATGCCACACATGGCACACACATCCCGTGTGCCACACACTCACAGCCTGTAGGGCTACACAACACACCTGCTACAGATGTGTCATGTACCTCTCTTGGCCGCTGCAGTGGGGTCCCGCTCAACAGGCTGTACATGGTGAAGGTCACAGTGATATGCCTGTGGGGCACTATCGTCCACCTCAAAACACATGCATACAGGTCAGTCAGAGGCATGGACACATATGACTCAGTCATTGACCATGCCACTATGGATGACCTGAGACATACCTCCCTGGACTACATGATAGGGAACATAGAAGGGATATCTCAGCATGTGGCACGGGCCAGTATGAGCCTGATCTTGGTTGCCTTCATACCCTCACCAGGTATGCTACCACAATATGTAGGAAGGGTGTTCTATGTCTACATTCTGCTCAATCTCCAATGTCATTCATAGGGTATCCAATGGCTGTCAACATGTGCTTACATGCTAGGGAAGCCACAATGATTTGCGAGGGGCAGCTTGCATGTGACACCCATGGGCCATTGTATATTGGCGAAGTCCCTTGATATACACATAGTGCCTTTTGCTGCAGGACAAGGATTACATAGCCACCTCCACGGGTATCACACAGGATAGGACACTAACAGTGATGCTACACAACACCAGCAGTGTACACCGCAAGATGCATGCACTAGACACTGTCCTCAGCACTGTGAACTGCAATATCTGTGCAGTACCAGATTCCTGATTCACGGCTCACAGGTGCAACCCATCACTGCCAGGTTATACCTCATACCATGCCTGTCGTCCCCTACACATGTAACACACATGGACAGAGGGGTGGTATCTCAAGGCACCACAGTTGCACACACCTCCAGGTTGTTGGCACAGCACAAAGCATCAGGGCCTATCCATGAGCAGCTAACAGTGTGTTGGACTGCCTTCTGGTTCATAGCCTGGCACACACAACCCTCCCATAGACAGGAAACCCACCTATCCCCCCTAACAACACTGGCAATATGACAGTCTCAAGAAATGTCTTTATATGGCTGGACTGCATCCAGCCAAACATTGTGCTTGAGCATTACTGTAGCTACAACACACTAGCTGAAAGGTTCCCAGCATGTAGTCACTGAATAGCAGTGGAATAACATGTTACCACTCCCACAACAGGTGGGAACATGCAGCACCTGTTCATCGACTACATGTAGACTATATGGCCCAGACCAGATGTGTATCCCCTGCTGTAGGTATTATACCATATACAACCCACACTGTATAGACACATACCACGTGCGGCCCCTGCACAGTAAGACACAGTCATATTGTTATGCATTGCGAATACCATTTATTCACTTGAAGCACATGTCAGACATGGTTACTACTGAAGGACACAGGTATATATGTGTATGTGTCACACACATACATCATGTGTGCATTGCCATTGCTGGTTTAGGCAATGGCATGCATTGTTATGAACAACAACCCACACATGGTCATATTGTGTGACACAACCACACGTGGCAGTTGTGGGTTTCCAAAACATACCTATCTGTGCTCTGACAGTGGTAATAGACCCAGTAGCAGAGCGCACTATTGGCATTACTGGGCAAGTAGCCTTGTTTGGCTGTACTGATAGTGTGGCGACATCCCCTGTGTTTACTGGGGGAATATGCAGCATCTGGTGTATTGTAGTATTTGCCAAAAGGATCTGTTTTCTCACACACACACTTGCCGGATTCATACCACTACCTAACTATGTCACGACACGTGAGAGAAACACATTAGCGAAGCGCACTATTCGGATTACTAGGAAGTTCTTCTTCTCCGGCTGTACTTATAGGGTGCTGACATCATCAGTGTTTGGAAAGGGTAATGTGCATCATGTAGTGTGATCTCCTGATTGCCAAAAAGCACATGTCTTTCATACAGAATTACACACACACAAACTCCACTCATCCAAACACACACACTTGCCATTTGCAGGTTTCAACCCCCTACCTAACTATGTTATGACACTTAAGAGAGATTAATTAGCAGAGTGCATTATACGGATTACTGGGAGGTGTCCCTTCTCCAGCTGTACTTATAGGGTGCTGACATCATCAGTGCTTAGATGGGGGAATGTGCATCCTGTAGAGTGTTTTCCCAGTTGCCAAAAAGGACATTTCCCTCACACAGACCTGCACACACACTAACCCCCCTCCACACACACTAGGCAGTTGCAGGATTCAAACCCGCACCTAACTATGTTATGACACTCATGACAGACATATTAGCAGAGTGTGCTATTCACATTACTGGGAGGTTTCGCTTCTCCTGCTCTACTTATAGGGTGCTGACATCATCAGTGCTTAGATAGGGGAATGTGAATGCTGTAGAGTGTTTTCCCAGTTGCCAAAAGGGACACTTCCCTCACACAGACTTGCACACACATCAACCCAGCTCACCCACACACACACGGAGCATTTGCATGGTTCAAACTCCTACCTAACTATATTATGGCACTTTAGGGAGACGCATTAGCAGAGCGCACTATCCGAATTACTGGGCATCTGTTCTGCACCTGCAGTATTTATAGGGTTCTGACATCTTTATTTCTACAGAGGTATGTACATCTAGTACTACCTGTCAGGTGGGGGATAGCATATATATATATGCATTTGCAGCCACCTACGTCAGGGTCAGATATGCACATCGCACCAGCAGGTTATGTTCTATACCATGCTTCGTGACCACAGGACCTGTAACACACAACACAACTAGTCCAGAACACCACTCCCACATCCAGGACACACACTTTGCTTCCCTGGGAACAGTGCCGGGATATTCAGGTGTTCACATACACCATTCCAGTTGTTAACATCAGGTACAGGCATATTGTGTGTGGGAACTACTCAGGACTCTACAACTTTACCCTACAGCCACTACAATTTGTGAGTCCATGTGCTATGGCAGAACCACTCACCACAGCCACATGGGGGAATACATATTGCACCTGTCCATCTGCAACATGGGTACTCACTGTTCCACACCAGAGGTAGACCACCATTGTTGATATCTGACCATACCCACCTTTCCCTGGACATCCATATCCCATCCCTACCCCCAGGCAAGGTTGTCACTGCAAACAAACTGTATTTAGCACAAGCAGGCTCTACACTTGTGAAGACTGGGGTGGACGACTTCAAAGGACCCATGCTGGGGGACTATACTGGCCACTCTGCATAATCCTTGACAATTGCATTCTATGAGCAAGTGTAAGGTTTGCATTGATCATGCTATCCCACATATACCCATGACTGCTCCACAACAGGACACCTGTCAGGTGTACACCAGCCATATATGAGCCGTCCAACAGACAGAGTGAGCTAATACATTGTAGAGCTGTAGCCCACAGAGGGAGAACATCTGTGAACAGTACCGGCACGACACTTCAATCCCACATAATCATCACAACACAGTGTTGACAGTGGAATTGTCCAGACAATACAGATAGGGCTCCCCTCAGTCTGTTATTGATGCCCACTTACTGTTAGAGGTCCTCAGCAAGCTTCTTCCAGCACACACCAACAACATGGATGTGGCTTAGCACATTCAAATCCTGGGATCTCCACTGTGCCACTGCTTGACAGAGGCACAGCACACTAGCCTCACACATTGCCTTATGTGACCTACTTTACAGTGGCACAGTAGCCTACTGTACTGGGGATGCAGATTCCAAGCACACTCTGGCTAAGCTGTCATTCCCTAGGGAAAACAGCCTAGTATTGACCTCTACACCCATATGTTTAATTGTCAGATGCACAATATTTGTTGCTGTTAGACTGTTTGCAGGTCTTTATTGCCATAGCATTCCCTGTTCCTATGAACAACTTGTGTATCTGTGGAAGATGTTTGAATATGAGGGCGATCCACTATATCATTTATGTCTCTGTAGTCATTTACTGTGTGCACTGGGCAGATTGCTGTGTTGTGGTTGGTTCCTGGAATGACACGTACAAATACCAGATATCTGTGGCCAACTGCTAAATGGAGATATGGCCAAAGTGTGTGAGCATGCCCAGTTCAGCCTTTCCATGGCATGTTGTCTGACATATGCCTCATTTATCAAAGTGTGCGAGCATGCCCAGTGTGAGCTTTCCATATGTTGAACTCTGCAGTCCACCACATATTTGGGTGAGTGTGAACTTCAACAATCGTTGTGTGTTGGGTGTCATGTTGTGTACTTACTGGCCAACTGCTTCATGCCTGACCACAACAGGGATGATACTGTGCCTGCAGGGATTGCATGGGATACTTTGCATACAGTTGTCAACATCCTTTCACAATGACCTAACACTGTAGTACCATATAGTGTACTGGTTCAGTACTTTCACTGTGGTGGACAGTATCCTGGGCTTTAGTCCTATCACTGCTTGACATCTTCATAGTGAGCACAACAGACTGTGTAGGGGCCAGTTGTGCACATATGACCATGTTGCATTATGTTCAGATATGGACTACCTACACCAGGCTTGTCCAACTTTGGTAGTGTATTCCACAACATAGGTGGACATTGGCAAACACTAGCGATGTTCCCTAGGCCATTTCTGATACTAGTCAGAGAGTGTGTTTGTCCTTTGACACACATTGTAACTGGAGTTTGCCATGACATATGTCATGGTTAGTATACTATGCCTCCGTCTACCTGTGACATAACAGTGATACCCAGGGTAAACCTACCATCTCCCATCCACTCATCAGGATTACTCTTGAGGGGTGTCGATAGGTGACTCTCTGGCTAACCTGTACTGGGAGTTTACTCAAGAGTGGGGGTGGCTTCTGTGTTATGGATCATTCAGTACAGCTTGTCCTATGTATGTCAGTGCTGGGGTTCAGGTGTCTCATGTGCATAGCTCACTGCCATTCAGATTGAACAAGGTGCAGCATGTTCATTGATTCCAGCTTGGACATGGCTTCATACATCAGGCACAGCTTGCCTCTGGGTGGGCAGTATGGCAGTGTGTGGAGCTGCAGTTTGTTCAATCAGGCAACACATGGCATCTGTTCATGTTCTTTGCTACTCCTGGTTAGGTACTTTTGTGGACTTTACAGTTGATGGAGGTGTCTGCTGAGGTACATCCCACAGCAGCTATTGTAGTCAATTGTGACGCTGATGAAGGATGACTGCAGAGCCACAGTGACCTCCCCTTATGTAGATCTGACAACCTTCATGATTGGGTGGGTATATGGTATGGTTCTGTGAACACTACAGCCACATGTTTGTCCAATGCAGGATATCTATCACCTTGTGTCCCCAGGTCTCTCATTACATGTTAGGTACATAATGGGTTAACACCTGTGTGGTAATTGTTGGGCACTTACTTTATATCCACAGTGGTTGTCAATACACATTTCTGCAATTAGCTTGCTGACATGGCTATGGCACCAGTTGTCTGTTTCTATGTGGCCCTTTTGTGGGTAGCTTGTGTCAGCTGGGGGTCAGATATGGTGGGCAGTTTGTACTCCTCTGCATACATGTTCAGTCACAGTCCTTCCATGTTGGCCTGTACCTATGGGACATATATACGGAATGGGGGAGGTCCCAGGACCAAGCCTTGTGGGATGCCACTTATATCTGCTTTGTAGTCTGACATGGATGCAGCATGTCTGACCATGTCAGTTCTGTCCTTGGTCTGGTTTGCAACCCCTCTACTGACATAGGGGTTTATATTTAAGCTGGTGAACATATCCATACTGAACACGTAGGGTATTTTCTGGAAGCATTTGCACGGTCCAGCTATGCTGTGTGGACCACATTGCCCTCATCGATGACCTTAATGACTGTTTCAAATGGGTCAAACATGTTTAGAGGCAGGATCTGCACTTACGACAGCCACACTGGGTAGGGTCCGGTGTCAGTAGGTCCCCGATAGCTTTATGTCTGCGGTACATGCTGATCCTTTCCATAGCTGTGCAGACCAAGCTTGTCAGGATCCTGGGGTGGTAGTTTGCAGTATCCATTCAGGCAACACCTTTGTTGTGAAGGACCACTGTTGTTGTACACTGCTTTTTGGGTACATATCCTGTGGTAAGGCTGACATTGAGCAGTAGTGTGATTTGGCATTCCATTCTTCTTGGAGTCCATGTTGGCTTCAGCCCAGGACACCATCACATATCTTTGCTGCTGTGTGTTTTGCTTTGTAGATGATGGCTGTTACCTCTGCATCTGCAATGTCAGGGGGTCAGCAGTCTGCTGGGATATATATTTTGCATTCTGGGGGGGGGGGGGTTGCACTGCACCTGTCAGGTTGTATGTTGGCAATATGTGTGTGTGTTTGGTATGTTGTTTGTAATATCTGTGTGATTTGGAGCATATCTGTGAATTCCCAACATGGTTCCAACCATCAGTTGAGTAAGCCTTGTGATTATCCTTAGTGTCCTGTACAATTTGTATCTTCATAAGTTCATAGGTTCATACTAGGCTATCCACCTTAGGGCATTAGTATGCCTGGCCAGAGTGTGTGTGTCTTTTGCCGCCCCTTGCTATGTGAATATTATGGCCATTTATGATTTTCTTTACTGTGCCTCTGTCTGGACGTGACACAGTGAAGACCCCCAGTGTACATCTATGATCATCCATCCACTTGGCAATATTCCTGTTGAGGGGTGTCAGTGAGGTTCTCTGCCTAACATGGAGTGGGATCCTGTTCCAGGGTGTGGGGAGCCTCTGGGTTATGTATCTGTCCCTCCAGCACATCCTATTTCATTATGTGTTAAGGTTGACATCTGTCACTTTCACAGCTCCAATGGCTTTGATTTCCTGGGGTGGAGCATGTCCATTACTCCTGTGTTGGACATGGCCTTGTACTACAGACATACAATGCCTCTGTGTAGGCAGTCTGTGACTGCATTCAGCTGGGGTGTCTACAGCCAGGCAGCATATGACATATATTTGACACCCTTTATCCTCTTGGTGAGGTACCTTTGAGGTCTTCCTAACCACTGCTGGTGTCAGATACGGTACATCCCATATGAGTCATTGTACTAGATTATGGGTCTGATAAGAGAACAGTGCAGGGGCACAGTGACCTCTGTTGATGTAGATGTGAATCCGTTCATGATACGGTGTCCAATATAGACAGTCTTCCTAGCCACATTGGCATTGTGAGTGTCACATGACAGGTTACTGTTGACTTGTGTCCCTAGGTCCCTGATTACTCCTTGCATACATAATGGTTTACCACCTATGTGGTAATTTGTGAGTACCTTGTTTGGTATTTGGTGGGACATTCATACTGTCCAGTGTCTTCAGGATGTCTGGGTGGGGTTCCTGTGTGTGAGAGTGTGGTCTGTCGCATGCTACAGACTGTACAGCAGTTTTGACTACAGTTAGGTGCACATGGGTGGTCTCTGCTGCTTTGTGCATTGTCAGTTACCTGGCCGTATGGGTGTCTGTGATGCATATGGATACTCCCCCTCCTTTGATGTTTTGGTCCAGGTGTTGGGGCCATAACGCATGATATGAGGTATAACCTGGTAGTGCTGGTGTGCTGTCAGTAGGCTTGCAGCAGGCTTCTGTCACTGCACAGACATCGATGTTCTCCATACTGGGAAGTGCCTCAGGAGCATGCATATTGCAGTTTACACATCTGGCATTGGTCAGCATTACCCTTATGTTTCTTACCACTTATGTTTTCTAGGGTGGTGGGTTAGTCTTTTTGGCTTTGACTACGTACGGCTCTATGGAGGTGGCAAAGGCCTTATCCAGTATCCAGACGCCCAGGGGTAACTGGTGCAAGCCATCCCTCGAACAGCAGCATGGCTTGTCATGCATGACATCTCAAGCAGGCAGACATTAGATCCTCTTGGACTGACAGCTGTAATTGTGCCACCTGTTAAAGCTGATCATTCTGTGTTTGTACTGTGGCACCATTCTTGGTGAGGGTTGGATGCTGCAAACGGCCAGTGTCATACCGGCCTGGAGTACATACTCTGAGAGCTCATCCATATCTCTTTTCATGTAGTCCAGGGAGGTACATCTCGGGTCATTCACACCAGCATGGACAATGAGTGCATCATATTTCTGCTTGCTTTAGGGTGACCTGCGTACTTGTGTTATGTGGCAAATTGTGGCAGCCTACAGGCAGCTTACTGTACCCTTTCCCTTGTTCAGTCTGGTGAGTGGGACAGCAGTGTGTCTGCCTATACAGACACCTATTACAACTGTATCAGGCATGTTGTTTCTCCTTCTGGCCTGTGACTGTTTGGCACACCAGCTTTGTGTACTATGTGTTGCATGTGCTATGTTTGGAGGTTGTGGTTGCTTGGGGTCTGCTTTGGAGGCCTCTGTTGGTGTGGTGTGTTTGTAATTAGGGCCTCCAGGAATGTTTTTCTGTGTTTATGTGTTTGGTTTACAGTTGTGATAGGTCTATGTGGGACTGGGTTTGTGGTGTATTTGGTTACCTTCTCCTCCTGACTAGTTTTGACAGTACTGAGTTGGGGGAGCTCAGCCTCTGGTTTGGATAAATGGTTGCATCTCTCACATATATTTGTATTTACTGGGGGGAGTTGAGGGTTGTCTGTGTACTTGGGGCAGGTGTAACATTGTCTCAGGATTCACAGATTCTACTTGTTGTGGCTGGCCTTAGTGGATTGTATGTGTGGACATATTTTATTGCCATACTACTGATCAGTGATTACTTCCCTTTTTATGTTTGCTCTATCATGTAGTAGCTTCCTCATTCTCTTGCATGGTTTGGTAATGGCTGGAGTCCAGCATGCCAGATGCCTGCGTGTATGGCATTGTGTCTTGTTGTTATTTGTGATTTCATAATCCAAGCATTCCTGGCTGTGTTCATGGAATGCCTGTATAACAGGTTCTGCGGTGTGTCCCATATTTTGCACCTGCACAGGGCCTTTAGTGGATTCCACATCAGTTTGGAGGGGTGCAACTTATGTTTTACGCATGTTTTTCACTGTGGTTTTCTGGCCAGGGACTGTGATCAGGATGTGTATATCCGGTGTGATTACTCTATGGTCTGGTCTTACCAGTGAGGGATACACTTCTCATCTTGCCATCCAGTACGCATGTTCCTGATTACCACATCCAGTATGCTTACCCGTCTTCTGGGAGTGGTACGTTGTTCCTGGGCATTTTGGTTTATGGATTCTGGGAACTTTTCTCCTACTGTGTTGGTGCTAGTATAATGCTCCCAGTGTATGTCTGGGTATTTTCAGTCAACCAATATAATGTGGTTTGGGGGGCTTGATGTATTCATGTATTCCAACATAGGCCAGGTGCAGTTCCTGGTGTTAGGACAGTAGTCTGCAGCAGGCTATATACTGGGAGGCGGTTTTAGCCACTGGTACTTGACCATGGCTAATCCATGCTGCTTCTTGTTGTGGTACCAACATGGGGGTGTGCTTATCCTTGACAATTATTGCTAGTCACCCTCCTTTTGTAGCTTGTTCCATGTTTTGAGGCTGTACAGCACAGTATGAGGTGTAACCTGGTAGTGTTAGGGTGCTGATGTGAGCCTAGACCCAGTTTTCTATTACAGGACAGATATCAACATTCTCCTACTGTGTGCGTTTACACTGCACGCATCTTGCTGTTTAGACTTCTGGCATTGGGTAGCATTACGTCTAGGTTCCTATCCCTTGTGGTTCCTATGAAGGTGGGTTTGTGTTTTGAGACTTACCTATTCATGGCACGCTGTGGGTACTGAGAGCCTTTGCCAGTATCCATGGGACCTGGACTGATAGGTGCATGCCACCCCTAGCAGGTGGTGCATCATGTCATGCTCAGCATGTCTTCCCAGGCTGAAACACATTGGCTCCCCTTTGACTAACTGCATTACTTCAGCCAGTTATTGCAATTGATCATCCCATCATCATTTTGTGGCTTCATGCTTGGTGAGGGTGGATGTTAGTCAGAGTCCTCAGGTGTGCATATAGTACATGGTGTTACATTACTTAACACATGGCATTCATGCCTCAGGTGGTGCTGCAGGGCTGCCTCTGTCGGATGCACATATTACACTCCCTGTACATGTTTGTGAGCAGGTCATGTCATTTTAGGCATCCCTGTTATTATTTGAGTGAGTCAGAGGGGGTATCATTCCCAGGATTCCTACTGAGCCAGTGTATGTGCTATGCATTGCCTCTTTGCCAAGGCCAGGGCATACTGGGCATGCCTCCTTCTGCCTACTGGGACAGGCTCAGGTTGTTCCTCCTCCAAGTCACGCTCTGCCTGTGATGGCCTTGACAATGGTGGGGGGCTGTTTGGCCCAGCCCTATGCTGGTCCTGCTGCAGCTGTTTTTGCAATATCATATTATGTAGCATAGCACATACCATGACAATTTGGGTACATGTAGTTGGTGTGTACTGCAAGGCTCCACCAGATGTGTCCAGACACCGGAACCGTGACTTGAGCAGCCCAAACACACGCTCTATTACATTACATGTTTATGCGTGTGCCTCATTATGGCGTTCCTGTTCAGGTGTGTGTGCGTTTCTGATGGGTGTCATCAGCCATAGCTCCAGTGCATAACCTGCATCCCCCACTAGGTGTCCGTGTGGGATATCTCCATTGGCAAATGTCTGGTACAGCTGCGTCAAATGCCAGATGTGGGAATCATGGTAGCTCCCAGGGCAGCCAGCACACACATTCATTATTATGCCCTGGGCATCACACATGACCTGGCAGTTGATGGAGGGGAAGCCCTTGCAGTTAATGTAGGCCCTACCCCGCTCACCGGCTGGTGCTTTGATGCGTATGTGAGTGCAGTCTATTGCACCCACTACCTCAGGGTATTCCGCTATTTGCTGGAAGAGATGCATATTGCTGGCCAATACCTCACGGGCATTGGGGAAATATACATGATCATCGACATGTGCTGTCATGGCATCCAGGAACTGGTGCAGTACCCTGGAGGCTGACTCATGTGATATCCCCATCATATCACCAGTTGGTCTCTGGAAGGTACCTGTTGCTAGCATTCTTAGGCCAACACATACCTTGGTTTCCACTGGGATGGGTTCCCCTCTGTTGGTTCTGTGTGTGAGGCGTGGCCTGCACAGCTCGACTATTTGCTGCAGGAGCTCTCTGTCCACTCTATAGCGCTCTACTATCTCCAGCTCATGTAACCCATGGTAGGTGACCCTGGGCCTGTACACTCTTCTCCATCTCCTCACTGTGGGTTGTCTGGCACCATCTGCATTGTCACTACCCTCAGCAAGTCGCCTATGTCTCATTATGACAGCTATGGCAGCCCCTAGCATTTCTGCTCTGAGTTCAGCTTTTTTCAGTTTTCACTTCTAATAGCTTACTCCTGTCTTGCAGTGTCTCTTGAGAGAAACATCCTGCACTGCTGTTTGCAGAGTTTTAAGTGCTGGGCTGGGCTACTATTCTGCCTGTGTAATTGCCTGCTTCTAATTGTTTTCACCTGCTAGCTCCAGCAGTATTCCCTGCTAGCTTCCTACTAATTCTGTTGCTTCCCTTTTCCTTTCTGTTTCCTCAGGGGGGAGCAGCGTGCATACCAGCAGAAACACGCTCACAGTGGCTTACACGCATGCACACATGTTTACACGGTTCAGGATCTGCCTATTCAGGTTAAAACGCATGCACACCAGCGCAAACAGTGTTACAAATCTACCAACACGCTCCCACATGCTCAGTCTGCCTTACACGCACGCACATTGCCCTACTCATGCTTCATGGTGCGCACACGTGCGCATGCATGCCCAGCAAGAAACTTTGGTGTAGGGAACAGTGTACACCTTCCATTTCTTGACTTTCCCATGCTTATCTTGTGGCACTCCTCTTTCCATGATTTGTGTCTGTCATCTGTCATGTAACACTGACGTCCAATGAACTGCATTTCTTTCTACCATTCCCCCTGTGATGTCACCTATCTCCTACTCTATTCCTCCCCCTTATGTATCTCTTACACTACTCAGACTGTGCTCATTTGCTATGTGACTGTGGGATTCAGTATCCTAACCCTCATTTACATCAGATTGCCTACTAATGCTTAGTTACATGTCTTAGACTCAGCTTCCCCCCTTAGCAACCACTACACGGTGGCCATGTTGTTTTTGGTCTGCTGGTCCCTCTATTGTCATTCCATGTATTGCATAAAACCCACATTTGTGGGATTATAACCTTCATTTTTATGTTTTATACAGTGCAGCCCGTTTGCGCGGGGCTGAGCTGCGTTTAAACATCGGCGATCGCCAAAAAAAAATTTTTTTAATATTTGCATCGGGTTACTTTGTCAATGGCCACATATTTGGCCATTGGCATGCTGTCTGACACATATGCACCCTTTATTTGGAGCTGACATGGCTCCAGTGTGATTTTTGCAGAAACGTACTCAGTTGTCAACTGAGTACATTTCTGCAGCTAAAACGGCTCTTACATGGGCTGCTTTCTGTTTCGTGGATCGCTACTCTACCTCATTTGCATGCCTTTCGGCTGCAAGTGAGGTATTTAGCATATCCACGCCCAGTCCATGTAAGAGACGTTTTAGCTGGTCTCTTACACGGAGTTTCGGGCTGTTCCTGGATCACAAGGCTTGCATGGAGTGTTACACGTCTCTTACACTCCGTGCAAGCCTTCGTGAATCCTGCCCAGTATCTTTTCCAAATTGTGTTTTCTTATGTTTTTTATCTGCTGACAAGGGGTACACAACAAATTTGTATTTAATAGACCTACAGACCGACCAATGTTATCTATCTACCTCGTGGAAAGCAGTTTTAAAGTACCAATGCCTTCCAGCATTCATTTCTTAAAGTATTAAAAGTAATAAAATATAATGTAAGTTAGGATCTAATGAATATGCTGCCGTTATGTTGGCATACTGTGAGAACATAATACTATAGCTTTCGAATCTTTCCCTTCATTATTAATCTCTTGACATCAACTTTAAATTTTACTATTAGATCCACTAGAGTATAAAGCATAAAGGTAACAACTGCTATTTTAATAATTGAGTTTCTATTGCTGTTTCAATAAATATGTCACCTGTTTCTTACATTATCTTTAGATGTGACAGCTACAGGTAAAACTGCTTAAATAAACCAAAACGTGAACTAAAGTATACCCATGGTTCAAATGGAAGAGTACTCACTTAATGGGAGGTACGCACCAGCTGGGAGCTAACAAATGGAGAATGGGAAGGGAATGCTTTCTTGAAATTGCAGGTGATCAAGAACAAGCAAATAGGAAGAGGAACAAATATTTATCTAAATCTAGAAGTGCAACAAGTGCATTGAGTGGGAATGCAACTTCATCAGTAAGTGGTGGGAAGGGGGTTCATGAACAGAGTACTAGAGCCTAAATTACAAGTGGTGAGTCAGTGTGCTGCTTATAAAAATTGTTCCTAATATGTCTATTATGCTTTCAGCCCATCTATACTTGCTAGGCAGTGACCTCCCTTTGCAATGAAGTTAATAGGCAAATGTATTTGTTGAGTGCTAAACACTCAGATTCGTACATGCTTCATTGTGCTCTGCAAACTCTGCTGCACAACTTAAATTTGTCATATTAACACTATTAAAACTGTACATAGAAAACTGGGCTCCCTCTATAGAATTAAAACATTCTTATCCCCAACGGCCAAAGCTACTTTGGCACACTCTCATCTCATTTCCACTCTTCTCTATGCCTCACCAATTTACACTAACCTGAAGAAAACTAATCTTTCTAAATTGACCACCACATACAATAGTATAGCAAGATTTGTTACTGGTAATCAATTCAGAACTCACCACTGCCTGAACCTACAACAACTTCACTGGCTTGAATTACAAAACATGTTGCTTCTTTCCCAACTTCCCATTATCCACAGAGCTTTTTATCTGCCAAACAACACTCCTTCATTTTCTAATCTCTTCACCCCTTATTCTAACCTGAACTCACTCCTCCTCTAGCAAACTCCTAGTTACTGCTACCAAATCCAATAACCTTGCAGGTGACTCCCTGTTCTCTAACTCCATTGGTAAACACTGGAACCTATTGCCCACTGAACTGACTTCTATTTTATCTCCTGTCCTTTTCAAACAAAAACTTAGACTCTACCTTACAAAACACTGGCTATGTCCCTGCCTTAACCCAGACTGAACCCATGTATTCGACTATTCCCACTACCCCTTCATCTCTGTGACTTCTGCTACCTTCTATTTTATTTCCTCACTATTCTATCACTTACCCCTCCTCTATCCTTCTCCTTCCTGATTATATTACTCAGTTTACTGAGGGTTCTTATAAATATCTAATCTACTTACATAGTTGTCTTTAAATGTCCTTTTCTCTTTTTCATGATGTTTGATAATGCTAAATAAGTTATGCCTGTGTTTTGCTTCCAAGAACGATGAGTGCATTATTGTACAACTGTTAATTCTGAATACAATAAGTTTGATTTTTTGTATAATATTTTCCTGATACGGTATATTTTTATGCTGCTCTTTATTGCATCGTATGTAATAGTTACTATGTCTTTGTGGAGCTTTTCTCCCCGGGCCTCTGCTGAAAATGGAAATATATCCAGTTAGACTAGCCCGGTTAACAAATGTAAAATAAATAAAATAAAATGAGCCATGTCCAACTCAGAATTGATGGACATGCTCCACCTAAAGAAATCCAAGTCACTGCGAGCCACGTGCTCTAGTGAGCTAAACCTCACCACAACAACAAATAGAACTTGCTGGAGGGACAGATTCCTGTCACAGAGACTCCCCATGCTTTGGAACAAAATTCCAAATTACATCAGGCAGAGCCCCTCAGTAACACTCTTCAAGAGATACCTTGACGAGTGGATGGGTAACAGAAAATACACCCATGGGATCACTTCATTGGCTCTGCTTGACAGAAGATCAGTTAATTAATCAATGGGGTGGCGAAAGCTAGGCTTATAAATGCCCTTGGGAAGATAGCCTAGTACCTACCTATGAACCTATGAGGGCCAGGGGTTATCCTTCTCACCTAATATCCAATAAATTCTTACACTGTTTATTACTTTCTGTGGCTGCATTGTATGATAGGTATTGTAATTCAGAAAATAAGATTTCTGCTGGTTGCATTATTTGATTTGTTATTGTAATTTACTAAACAAGACAGCTAATTACTTATAGACTTGTGGTCTGGTTAGGAATAAAAATGGCATCATACTTCAGTAATCCTGTTAACCTTAATTTATTTACTTTCATCTGAGGATGTACAATTTAAAATGTTGTTGTTAGCAATTTGAAGAATCATTTAAATGGCTGGTAATCCTCCCTGTCTGCATCTCTCTTGTGACACCATACCTGATTCCAATAGGCAGGAGTACTTCATGCTGGTCAAGCTATAGGATATTGTTACTCTGTACACAGAAATTAAGGTTTACTGCAGAGAAGCATGTGGTGCTATCCTATTTCTAATATAGTGCAATGATACAAGCTTCTTTCCTTAATAAAAGTGAAGATTCCAAATGTTGTTTTTTTTTGGAGGCCTATGTTATTATAAATATTCAAATGTTGTTTGGGAATATGATGGAGCTTGCTTCCAGTGTTTCTGCAAGCTCTTTGTTTCACAGCTGAATTTTCTATCACTAAGAATGGAATATTGAAAATATTTACAAAAACAGCAACTGCATAATGTAACAGGAGTGTATTTATTCTGTCAGTGTCCTTTGTATTGTCAATTTATTTACCATGACAAATGGTGGGGTGCCTGCATTTTAAACATTAGCTGTACAAAAATGGTACATTAACTAAGAATGTACTTGCTTGCCATGCTGGTATGGTAGCACACCATCTACACTGATGACCATGCTAATGGTGTACAAGTGAGGAAAGGAAGCGTGGCAACTGCAAAACAGCAACGTAAGAGCATGCATATTTGTGTTATACTCACAGGTGTCAAGAGAAAGTATGTAAAACAGAAAAGGTACTTACAAACTATATTTTCATATTATAGGAGGGGTGTTAGGAACAGAAGAAGCAGGATAGTGTAGTATCATTATTTTCCACAAGGCCAGAAATATGATGCCTGGTCATCTAGAAAACTACAATAACTGCATGACTGTAGGGGAAACAAAGCATAGAAAACAGAGGAAAGGCAAATTGATATAGAAAAAATATTGAGTACAAAGGAAAAAGAAAAAAAACAACAAAACTTCACTTTGAAGTGAAAGGCACCTAAAAGACTATCATATCACAAACACAGGTGAAACTATCTGTTTGCAAAAAATGTCAATCCCTTTTTATAGCCGTAATATGTTTGGCACTGCAAGGCTTCAGAAGTACAAAGATTTACTGTTCCTCAGACAGAAAAGCTTATAACACATTTATAGCAGACTCACTCTTCAATGAGAGCAAATTAAAACCCATCTTAGTACAAATTATCAGCAGGGAACCATATTACTGTTGAGTCTATTACCTTTCTAAGCTCCTGGCATTTCCTCTTCCATTTAAGTAGCTACATTAATTTCTTTATTTACGACTATGCTGACTGCTGCCTTAAAGCCAGGGACAGAGTGTCACCAGTTTAATTCTCAGAGACTCAAAAACCATTTTCAGTCAACCCACCTTTCAGTGCATTAGTTATTATGCACAACAACCAGACAAGTTATATTGTCAGCCTTGCTGTTAGAAATTCCTGCTGACATGTTCTCTAAATACTAAGGCCAGTTTCAGAATACATAGTATTTCCAAAGAGAGTTTCTAACTTTTCTGTTTAAATGCCACATTTGCCAATGCAACTTTTGAAGTAATGGTAGAACCGATTTAATTTTGCTGCTAAAGGTCACAGAGGCACTAAGAGAACAAATAAAGTAGCATTTTCCATAATTACACTAGCTTACTAAAATACCACACTTATTGAATGCTTCCTAGCCTTATCTCTCTCTGCTGTATCACTATTGTTAGTTGTGTCTAACCTGCATGTAGTTATTGTAAATAATTACTGGTTGCATAACTATTGAATGATAGTTTTAAGTAAAATAACAACAATGTGCAAATTTTACAGTATGTCTACTTCTATATGCTTTGCAATTCTGAGGAAATGTTTTTAAATGCTGTTTAACTGATTTTGGTATCTTTACCAGTTGCTGTATTTGTTATAAAGAGTTGTATCCATTAAAAATGTTCTTTCAGATGGCTTAGGGGGGCACTAATCATTATAGACATGCTATACATTTGAAATATTTAATCTGGCATGATATTAAATAAATAAACGAATAATCCCTCACCCCATCATTAGTGGTATGGTGAAATGGAAGGAGATGGAGGACAACATACACCACACTTGCTCCAATGAATCATGCAGCAGATGTGCCATGTGACAACAAGGATAACTCAGCGCTTGAGATATGAGTTATGAATATGGTGCATTGTGGCTTTATTTTGCATACTGCTAGGCTTAGATGATGCCTTACACCTTTCATAATGTGGCATGACCTGGAGGTACATGATGTAGTCCACATTCTGCAGATGTAAACAAAGTCAGATGATGTTGAGGAGCAGGTAGAAACAAGGGCACCCTTTGCACAAACACTGCACCGGTGCATCAGAGGGAAGACATTCTCCTGTAGTGACCATACTGGTTGCCATTCATATACCATTTTCACTATATAATAACATTGGTGATGGGTTAATAGGAAACAGTATTGCACTTTGCAAATTGCATTACGAAAAAAGATTTATGAAATTCCCTCAGAATGTCTAAACTGTTTCTAATTTTCTAATTAACTTAAGAAATTTCTAATATTTTCACTGTCTATTGAACTTTGAACAGCAAATAATAAATTAGAATAACTGGTGTCCAAGGTCTGCTGCAGGGAGAACCACATTAACAATTCCAAAATATATTAAACTAACCAAGAATGCATTCACATATGTGTTCATATGAATGTTGGACATTCGGTCATTAGTATTCTATTATCCTAGCTACAATATGATTTGAGAAAAGTTATATACTATACATGGATGTCTAAAATTCAGTTTTTGTAGGCAAAAAAACATGAAGGAAAGGAAAAATAGATAGCACTTCAAACCTGTTTGGACACAGTCTTTCAAGTTTGGCTTTCAAATTTGCAGACATGTCCAATTTCTGTTCTGTGAAGAGCTCAATCCTCATACCCACTAACTTTCACATTCCATTTGATCATTGACCTTTGGGTACCCTGATGCCTACTAATACTTCTTCACTTCTTCAGTTATGATTCTCTGTCTATTTTTTTTGTTTTAAGGTATATAGGTGAACTAATACATTGTACAGGAATTTCTTCTGATGCATAGGATGTAGCTTATACTCAGAACTAGTGCATACCTGGCTGACAAATATTTTACTGCTCCTAAGAAACATGAGAAGGATTCCATTTCCCCTAAGAATTTGAAATGATGCAACCCATTACCAAACAAGTGCCATATGAAAGGTCAGTGGGGGCAGACAGCTTCTTCTCCATTTTCTCATAACTAACTCTACATAGAACTCTTAACAGAAATGACTACTATGTTTTATCATTTGAAAAAAAAAATGTTTCCACCTTTATTCCCTTAATTTCATATGATTTCATGACAGCACAGACAAAAGCTAGAAGATAACTTGGTCTTAATATCTCTATCTATTCTAAATTCATCAAGATATTTTGCAATGAAGCTCCTTTGCTCTCTCAATACACTTTATATATAATTATTTATTAATATATTAATTGCTCTAAGTAAATATTGTATTTATTAATTTATTGCATCTGTTGACCAGGACAGTTGACTGGGCAGATAGTCCCCTTTTCAGCAGTGACCCAAGGAAAAAAGCTGGAAATTATACATACGTAAAATTTACACATACTGTAGAAAAAACTGCATTTTAAAAGTGTATTAGTGAATAAAGACATTATGTAGGAGTTTATACATGTTATAAAAAAGTCATTCAATAGTATTTTGAAAACTTTGCATCATTGCAAATAATACAATAAGGAAACCAGTAGCATGTATACCTACAGACATAAATATCAGTAACCAGCAGCATCTACAGACATAAATATCAGTAACCAGTAGCATGTATACCTACATACATAAATATCAGTAACCAGTAGCATGTATACCCACAGACATAAAAATCAGTAACCAGTAGCATGTATACCTACATACATAAATATCAGTAACGAGTAGCATGTATACCCACAGACATAAATATCAGTAACCAGTAGCATGTAT
The DNA here is from genome assembly GCF_019279795.1 of Protopterus annectens. Classification (NCBI taxonomy): domain Eukaryota; kingdom Metazoa; phylum Chordata; order Ceratodontiformes; family Protopteridae; genus Protopterus; species Protopterus annectens. The sequence continues at coordinate 1,059,552,511 of NC_056728.1, read as the reverse complement.
ACCTACATACATAAATATCAGTAACCAGTAGCATGTATACCCACAGACATAAATATCAGTAACCAGTAGCATGTATACCTACATACATAAATATCAGTAACCAGTAGCATGTATACCTACATACATAAATATCAGTAACCAGTAGCATGTATACTTACATACATAAATATCAGTAACCAGTAGCATGTATACCCACAGACATAAATATCAGTAACCAGAAGCATGTATACCTACATACATAAATATCAGTGACCAGTAGCATCTACATACATAAATATCAGTAACCAGTAGCATCTACATACATAAATATCAGTAACCAGTAGCATGTATACCTACAGACATAAATATCAGTAACCAGTAGCATGTATACCCACAGACATAAATATCAGTAACCAGCAGCATCTACATACATAAATATCAGTAACCAGTGGCATGTATACCCACAGACATAAATATCAGTAACCAGTAGCATCTACAGACATAAATATCTGTAACCAGTAGCATCTACAGACATAAATGTCAGTGAGCAGTAGCATGTATACCTACTGACATAAATATCAGTAACCAGTAGCATCTACATACATAAATATCAGTAACCAGTAGCATGTATACCTACAGGCATAAATATCAGTAACCAGTAGCATGTATACCCACAGACATAAATATCAGTAACCAGCAGCATCTACATACATAAATATCAGTAACCAGTGGCATGTATACCCACAGACATAAATATCAGTAACCAGTAGCATCTACAGACATAAATATCTGTAACCAGTAGCATCTACAGACATAAATGTCAGTGAGCAGTAGCATGTATACCTACTGACATAAATATCAGTAACCAGTAGCATTTACAGATATAAATATCAGTAACCAGTAGCATCTGCAGTCATAAATATCAGTGACCAGTAGCATGTATACCTACAGACATAATTATCAGTAACCAGTAGCATCTACAGACTTAAATATCAGTAACCAGTAGCATCTACAGACATAAATATCAGTAACCAGTAGCATCTACAGACATAAATATCAGTAACCAGTAGCATGTATACCTACAGACATAAATTTCAGTAACCAGTAGCATTTACAGACATAAATATCAGTAACCAGTAGCATCTATAGACAAAAATGTCAGTGACCAGTAGCATATACAGACATAAATATCAGTAACCAGTAGCATGGATACCTACATACATAAATATTAGTAACCAGTAGCGTCTACAGACATAAATGTCAGGAACCAATAGCATCTACAGAAATAAATGTCAGTGACCAGTAGCATATACAGACATAAATATCAGTAACCAGTAGCATGTATACCTACATACATAAATATCAGTGACCAGTAGCATCTACATACATAAATATCAGTAACCAGTAGGATCTATATACATAAATATCAGTAACCAGTAGCATGTATACCTACAGACATAAATATCAGTAACCAGTAGCATGTATACCCACAGACATAAATATCAGTAACCAGCAGCATCTACATACATAAATATCAGTAACCAGTAGCATCTATACCCACAGACATAAATATCAGTAACCAGTAGCATCTACAGACATAAATATCTGTAACCAGTAGCATCTACAGACACAAATATCTGTAACCAGTAGCATCTACAGACATAAGTCAGTGAGCAGTAGCATGTATACCTACTGACATAAATATCAGTAACCAGTAGCATTTACAGACATAAATATCAGTAACCAGTAGCATCTACAGTCATAAATATCAGTGACCAGTAGCATGTATACCTACAGACATAATTATCAGTAACCAGTAGCATCTACAGACTTAAATATCAGTAACCAGTAGCATCTACAGACATAAATATCAGTAACCAGTAGCATCTACAGACATAAATATCAGTAACCAGTAGCATGTATACCTACAGACATAAATGTCAGTAACCAGTAGCATCTACAGACATAAATATCAGTAACCAGTAGCATCTATAGACAAAAATGTCAGTGACCAGTAGCATATACAGACATAAATATCAGTAACCAGTAGCATGGATACCTACATACATAAATATTAGTAACCAGTAGCATCTACAGACATAAATGTCAGGAACCAATAGCATCTACAGACATAAATGTCAGTGACCAGTAGCATTGAATGTTTACAGACATAAATATCAGTGACCAGTAGCACTGTATACCTGCAGACATAAATATTAGTGACCAATAGCATTGTCTACTTCAGTAAGCAGTTTTATAATAAAGACATAAAATAGACATACAGTTGCAGAAAAGCAGCATCCTTTTATGCTTTAGTTTATTTATTTTTTTTTGCTAGTCAGCAGGTGATCAAAGCAGGAGAAGGTCTAAAAGTGATGGAAAATGTGAAGAAGGAGGAGACAGGGAGGCGACAGTAGGAAAAAGAAGACTGTATATGTGAATCTAAGAAAGATGAAGTGACTTGAACTGTGGGGTATTAGCCAGTTATGATGAGTGTGTGATAGTATAGAGAAGAAGAGTTGAAAGAAAGAGATGAGAGGGAAGTATCTGAAGGGTAGGAAGAAGTGTGGAATTCTGGTTTAGTCTAGGGGTATTTATCCTGGGTTAGTGCAGGGGTAGAGCCAGAGATTCTGCAGGTATGGCTTTAGCTTCTCTTTAATATGTTTAAGATGTTGTTATAGTTTTAGATAGAGAGGTATGGTGTCCCATGATTTGGTGACATAGTTTGAGAATAGAGTGTCATCAGCTGTATTTTTGGATTTAGTGACATGAATGAGCAGTATCTGGGTTGAGCAATGGGGTCTATTTGTTTTGTATGGCAGGATTAGAATTGATAGAAATGAGCAGTTTGTAGACTTATAGATGAGGTTATGAGTACTCACAAGTTAGGAGTAAGATAGTAATTGGCAAGTCTATATTATAAGCTCAAAATCTTAAAAGAACGAATGCTCTTTTATCAAGCTGTAAACATTGAAACCACTAAATAGTGAAGACACGGAACAGCGATTTTTTTCCCCCAGGGGAAAAAAAATCACTGCTCCACAAAAAAAAAAAAAAAAAAAAAAACTCATGCAAACACAAAATATAGTGGGGGGGTTTGTCCCACACACTCACAGTATGTGGGGGGGGGCTGTGTCCTCCACACACCCCTTAATTAAGTATACCAACTCCGAGATCGCACCACAGTGGAGGAAATGGCAAAGTCCAAAAAACAGCCCTTGTTTACAGCTCAATAAAAGAGTGTTCGCTCTTTTAAGCTTTCGAGCTTCTGATATAGACCCTAATTGTCATAGTTCAAGCCAGTTTAGTTCTTTGAGTGCTAGACAGTGCTGTGGTTTTTGTAGCTGATTTACTGCAGACTTTACTATTATGTCAAAGCATTCAGCTTTGAGTTCTGAAAGATTTGTAAGTTGGTGAAAAAAAGGGCTAAGTACAGAAGTACTCGGAGTAGTAAGATGGAGGCTAAGTGTTTTCTGGTTTGGTCAGTGAGGACATTTTTGAGTCTTTATAGGGGAACCCAGTTTCTGATGAGTTTTATTTACTATATATTGTATGTGGTAGTCAAATACTAAGCTATTGTCTAAGTAGATGCTAAGCAGCTTAGTATGTAGGACAATTTTAATTTTAGTGTTATTTGCTGAGAGAATATCAAATGAGTGTTTCTAGGCTGACAGCCATCTTAGGGAAAAGAGAATAAGTTTGCTGTTTCTGGGATTAAGAAAAAAAGTTGTGAATCAGTTAGAAAGCCATCAAATGATAAGAAGGATTATTGAGAGATTTGTTTTAGGTTGTTAAAGTTTTAGGCACTACATATGAGGGTGGAGTCATCGGTGTACTGAATTATTGAATTTACTTTCAGTTTCCAGATAAAATGAATGAAGGAGAATGAAAATCTAATCCTTGCAAGTGAGATCACATGGAATTAATCAACATGCATTTACTTTCTCAATGAACCACATTATTAGACAATTAATGCACTGTTATTACATCCCCTTAACAGTGGCATCAGTCGTTTATATTCAACTGATCTTTCAGCTTGTGAGTGAGTCTCTTTCATTTGTGTGAAGAACATCTGGTGTAGAGAGCAGTCACATAACTGTGATTAAAGTAGTTACTTCAAGTCCAAATGCTAACGAGAATCTCACATTACAGAAATAAATTTTGATTGTATGTGACGTGACTACTGCTGTCTCTGTTCATCAAACTTAAGAAAAAAAAAATAAAAAGATCTGGAGAAATTAGTTATTTGTAGAACTGATGGAGAGTGGGGCTGTATTCTGGCTGTTGATGTTGTTGTTGTGTCTTTTGGCTTTTCCCGGTTAGGGTTCGCCACAGCGGAACTCCAGTCCGCTAATGATTGGCAGTAGATTTTTACATACCGAGTTGCCAGCTCTGACGCACAACCTTCAACGAAGGTACACCCATTCACGCATGTCTCCATGCAGAAGACACTCTAGCTGAGAATCAAACTGGACAGCATCTTACTGTGAGGTGACAACGTAATTCAAGAGAGCTATTCGACACTTACAAAGTAGTATAATCACTCATGTTCGGTTACTCTGGAAATGGAGCTGTTGCATTCTGGGACCTAGCGGTGTGTTGTAAAATGTGCATTTCAGCAGAAGAGTGCCTAAACTGACTAGAAGACATCAGTCAATTTCAGAAAAGTATACATTTTTGTCTAAACAGAGCATTTGATGATATAGGCAATGCCAAGCTGCAGGGGGACACTAGCGGAATTAGTCTATCACTGTGACACTTATACACTGCAGTTACTAAGACTGACATTCTCTTCATAGGCATTTTGTAAGGAAGAAACTTGTTATTCACACAAACATATACATATGTACAAAACACACATGCTCGATCGCACGACACGCGCACACACACGCACACACACACACACACACACACACACACACACACACACACACACACACACACACACACACACAGACATAAAGAGAAATCCCCAAAGTTAAAAATCCTAATATCATTATTCTGTTTGATAAAACTGTGGCAGTCAGACATTGCTGGTACTGAATGAATTTTACACATTTGTGAGTGGAATTACATATAAGCAAAAAAAAAAAACTAATAACACTCACAGACCTTGCTATTATTGTGTGAATATTTATCATTATTTGTAAAGATAAAGGTGAAGCATGAGTTGAGATATAAACAATTCTAAGAAGAAATCCAAAGAGCAATCTACTATCAGTGATCAATGTGATGGGCAGGTTATTGTTGCTAAGACTGCCATCCTTCCTTGAGAAATGTATTTGTGCATGGAAATGGAATTTGTTTTGATGCAAAGAATTCCATAGAGGAAAAGAATATCATAATAGCATTAATTCCTGAGAACTCTGTGACGGTCAGTCACTGCTGCTACTCATTCCCCAAGATTTAATAAACTCAGTGTAGGAATAGTGTAAGTCCTACACTGAGGGTACCATGGATTTGTCTGCGGCTCCCCCTCAGCAGCATGCCTTACATATTAATGAAGGCATGCTACTGAGAGAGAGACATGTAACACAGTTACAGAATCGGTGTAAGGGGTGTGTTACAGTGTCTGCAGATGAGTAAGTGTCAGATAGCACTGAAATATTAAAGTTAGTTATATATATTTTTTTTTTTCTGTTTGGGCAGAGTGGCGCTTAGCAATGGACATATGCCACACAAAAATAGAAACTGGATACTTTCAATTTTAATGTAAAAGGTCACGTTTAAGCATAGTTAAATTGGTTTGCGCTGCTCGGTGCTCAGCAGTGCTTAAACATAACTGAGAGCTATATCAAAATGTATAGCTGTAGTCACCATATCCCCAGTAGGTGACTAGTTAGAGTCACAGCCTTGTGTGCAGTAGATGCATGGTTCAAATACACAGGCAGGCCATTCAGCTTTTACATGCGATAGCAAAATGTTATAAAAATATATTTTTTAATTATGTATACATAGACATTTGTTACCTGGGTAAGTCCAGCTGGGCCAGAAGCCCATTTTCAGTGGAGACCCGAGGAGAAAAGCCCCAGATGTGCATAAGTGTCTAATATATTAATGTCACAGTCCAAGATAACTGTAATTAGAATACATAAGGTTAGGAGATATAAGTAAAATAGATGCACATAATAAAGTATCATTAATGAACAATTAATACCAATATATTTTTTGTTATTATTTTTAATGAACTCTGGTTTGCCCTTAGCTAATCTATGCTAAGCACTGCTAAGCCAAGCCAAGCAATGCTTAAACAGGAACTGTTTTAGCAGTACTTAGCAATGCGCAACTCCACTTAGCTGGTTTGGGCATTACTAAGCATTGCCAGTTTAAGCACTGCTCGGCTGAGCTCAGTGGGTTTGCGTGGTACTAAACTGAGTGCTGCATTTTTAAAAATGGCCCAATGGTGAAAAAGGGTGGGAAAACGACATTATTTAAGCTGAACAGGTGGGAATACAGTCACGACTTGTTGGAGTTTGTTCCATACAGGAACTATGGCAGAAGTTGGAGAGGGTGTGCACTTCTGGGCACAGCAGTGGGGCATGTTGAAATTGAGGGTCATGTTTGGTCTCCTCATGAAAGACCATGACATCTGGTTGCCGCAGGGCCAGTATCAGGGATCTGAATACAAATCAGAGGTCTGGGACCAACTGGCATGCAACTTCAGCAGTGCAACTGGTATATCCCGCACTGGTGAGCAGGTGTGTCACTACTATGATGACCTGAAGCATAGGAAGGGGGAACTCTTGGCCCAATGGATCCAAGATGCTTGGGATGACAATGCCTCTCAAGTTTGTAAGTATAGGAAGCACTGATTTATCAAAGTCTAGTATGAATATCTGACAGACAGGTATGCATAATGGTATATTTCTCTCCTCACAGCTGGAGAGGAGAGAGCTTGCAACCTGGAGGCCCATGTAGGGTGCCTGGCAAGATTGTGCCGAGAGTGTGGTGAGTACAGATATATCCTGCAATATATACTAATATATTTAAGAAAGATTACAGTAGTAACTTCCAGTATGTATATTCTGTTTTGAGTGTACTGCAATGGATGTGTTCATTGACCTGCACTGATATAAGTGAGTACTGCTAGGTACAGTTCAATATAGATGAAAGCATGAAACCTGCTAATATGAAGGAAAGAACATTACTACTGCAGTAATAATGGTAAGGAATAACATGTATACTGTATTATTAATAATGTTCTAGTAATAAAGTACAACTGCTTTCACAATGTTAAGGGAGTAAATGAACTGCATTCATAATTTTCAGGAAATAAAGTACAACTGCAGTCAGAATTATTAAGGAAATAAAGTTAGTATTGCATACATTGTGAAATAACAGCTGTCTTTCAACGTCTGAATTATTTAAAGCGTTCAACAATAAAGACTGTTAGATGTATACCAATCACTGTTTCATGTCACCCCTAATAAAGCTTTCTTGTGCCAAATGTGTGTATCTTGGGCTGTTGGTCAAGAAATTGATTATTATAACTGCTGTGAAGTAAACATGGGTATAATACCATGAAGTGACTAAAGGTTGGCTGATAAAGAACTGTTTTGCTGAAGTGCAGATGTGGAGCTGTACTACAAGATATAATGCATTATGATATTTGTTCTGCACTAAGATCCGGACCTAGAATAGTAATGTCTAAGGTATTATAGTGTGTTTCTCTCAGAATTGTCTCTTGTTAACCCTTCCATTTTAGCTATATGCATTCTTGAATGTAGTTATGTTGCTGCAGGCAAGTATGAAACTGTAATAGCTGTAGACTGCAAATATACAATCTGAAACTGTATATGGGTCAGGTAGGCAACCCAGCACCCCAATATGGTCTATACACATCAAACATATCCCCATCCACTAGGAGTTAAATGTGTACACCTGCATTCCAAGTATTAATACACAGTTCACTGACTGTCTCTGTCATGCATGAATCTCATGAATGTGTGCTCAACTGCCACTGCAGTCTTGTGTGACACTCTACCTATATTATCAGCTCAGATTTATTACCAAGTGAGCTCTAGGTACATATCAGTCAAGCAACCCATAGCAGTGGATCAGTGGCTCAATTTGATAACCAATATGTATGTTGTTCATTTTGCCACACATAGACTGAGGATCAAATCCAGGGACAAGTACCACTATATATTGATAGAAACTGACAAGTACTACTGAATATGTATAGAAAGAGTTATGTATTGTTAACAGATTTACTCCCCACAGGACTTACAGGTTAATAAATGTCTGTAGTAGCTGTATGAATGGTATAGAAATTTCTGTGTCCAGATGTACTAGAGTCTAAACAGCATTCCTCAGCAAGGTGATAAAACGTCATTAAATAAACCATCAACAAGTACACTGCTATTCCTAGTTAATAAGACAAATAAAACAGTTTATTGTTGGTACGGCTGCATGGGTCTATAAGATATGAGCAAATCGCACAAATTGCGAATGCTCATAATATCGAACATACCGGACCTCGAACTTCCTATTGTGGGGGGCTGTGCCCTCCACACCCCCCAAACTCCAAGATCGCACTACAGTGAGGAAAGGGCAAATATCCCATTCTTCACTGTACCGAGATCTCAGAAAAAACACTTCGAGGTCCGGTACATTCGATATTATGAGGGTTCGCAATTTGTGCGATTTGCTCATATGATATAGACTGACTGCATGCCTGGTGCGTCTCTGAATGTCTGTTGATAGTCTAACCCCATGTCTGCCAAGGAAGGCAGGATAAGTTTAAACTGTCTGTACGGTGCACGATACATGTCTCTCAAGTGTCACACTGTCACTGATAGTGATCACTGTTGCCAAAACCCTTGGACACAGATATAACTTCCAGTCAAACTATGTCAGTAGCACACTCACACAACAACAGTGCACAGTACACCTTGGTAGTCATATATGTTCCCCTGACATGTAATAGTCCCCTGTAGTTTTGTACCTGTAGGTGTTACAGCTTGGCCCATACTGTCCCATGTGGATAGCTTGAGAGCTATGTATGTGCTACAGAAGCTATAGGATATGTGTATACATAAAACGGTATGGTTTCCTTTTCACATATGTTGTTCTCATAACCTAATGTTGGACCTTGTGTTTTGTTATTGTTATATATTACAATGGTTGCATACTAACACACCTTGTTGAAATACCAATGTTGTTGGCCTTATGCCGTAACTATTATTGGCATGCTGTTAGAATACTGACCGCTATTCCATTTATTCTTGTGTTCTGTATGCTATGCAATATTATCATTCTGGGTTAACTGGAATACCCTTTATTGCTGTTATAACTAATGGTTAAATCTGCTGTACATGACTAACCTATACACTTTGAAAAAAACCTCATCACTATAGCACGAGTGGGTAGGCTGGTTCCTGTGGATCCGCCTATCCCAGCTCAACTGGCTGTGGCACCGAGTCCCAGCATGTCTGGGACCCAACCTGGAGCTGTCCCCTCTGCTTGTCCTGCACTAGCCATGGGTGGAACTAACTCAGGGGATGGGCCCCATCCCCATGAGCGTGGGCATGGAGAGGGAGTGGTTACCCACAGACAGCTCCCAGGGATGGTGTGCAGGATTGTCCAGCATGATATGGACAAACAACTGTACCAGTTGTAGGGCAGACTGGCACATCTGGAGGGGCAGGCTGGCACTGGTGCTCAGCCCCCAGCACAGCCACCATCAGGGCCGTGAAGGAGCAATGGTGACTGCCCATGAATGGGGAGTTCAGTCCCACTTCTACAGTTTGGGGGCACTTGGTTCTCCGATTCCACAACACCCTCCCCATCCAGGGTGTTTACCCCCCATGTGTCATACACTGACACTGTCTGCTGTCTTGTCTGTTTGCAAATACTACCTCTCCTACCCAACTTAGCTCCCCACATGTACCTATATGTCTTCCCCAGCATACCACTCCCTCCTTAAAAACAAAAAAAATGGGCATCCATCCTACAAAAAAAAATATCACCCCATACATAGCTCTCCATTTCACCCACACCTACACTGCCATCAATCAATCATTACAGCAGTTAATCAACAAAGTTATGTCACCCACAATCCTCACTCTGGGATGTGAGGTTCCAAATTCCAAATTGTCCACAACCTGCACAGCTGTTGCTGTAGAAGAAATGGAGAGCTATGGCCCTTTCCTACACCCATCCTTCACATCCCTACCTGCATTTTACATTGATTTTCCCCCTGCTTGCCCCATTTGACCACTTTCTTATTACCCCTTTTTTCTTTTTTTAAAATTAGTTCGGGTTTAAGCAGAGCTAAGCAGTGTGGCGTGTCATGCAGTGCCATGCAAACCCACTTAAACCTACTTAAAACTGCTTAAAACTGCTTTAATCACCTTATGACTTTCTGACACTATTCTGCACATTAGCAAAATGATCACCATGGCAAGTATAAACACAAGGAGCAAGCCAACTATGGCAAAGAGCATTAACCCACTAGGCCTCTCAGTTTGAAAGCATAGCAGGTGTTTCCATACACTTATCCTCTTTATCAGTGATACATATCATAAAAAGATGCAGCCTTGCCAGGTTTCAAACCCAGGACTGTGTTAATTACAGTATAATACATAAGCCCACTAGGCCATTCAGCTGTGAGGGCTAGTAGCTGTTTTCATAAACTTATCCTGTTTATCAGTGATGCACATCACAAAAAAAATCAAGCCTTGGCAGATTTCAAACCCAGAACCCCATCAACTAAAGCACAGTGTATTAGCCCACTAGGCCATTCAGCTCTGAGCAGCAGTAGGTATTTCTAGAAACATATCCTTATTGCCAGTGACATAATCTTTGTATATATAATGGGGAAAATGACAACATACTTCGGACTGTGATACAGACAGCAAACCAGTAGACAGATGAATAAATGTTGATGGATGTACGTAAGGCCTAGGATATCAGGTAGAGCTGACAACCACACAGACTGCTATGGAATGTCCACAGTTGTGCCAACTACATTTAGCACACTTGGCACACAACCCATGCTTTGTGCTGATATACTGGCATGTCAGTACACATTCAGATTATGAAATCATGACAGACAGTTGAGCGTCACACACCATACCCATCAGATCACACAAGTTCATGCTAATCCTGTGTAACAGACTGTATGCATGCACATATGTCTTCCAAATATACCTACTAGAGTATTGACTCCATAGCTCAATCTGTTACAGTCCTGGCATGCATAACATTTTCCCACCCATAGTCCTGACTTCCATTCCAGTGTGTTGCATGTCAAGTACATGGTTGTTGAAACAATTAAATGAATGAGCTGTGCAATCTTAAGCAGAACTTGTTTCTGCTACTGCAGTCACTGCCACCCATATTAGCACCTCAAAGGCCTGTAGATTGTGACACACTTCACATGTATGTATAGGTGTCCTAAATGTTGCCTACCACTCTCTGGATGGCACTATTACATAACATATGTATGAGAGGCACATGCCTGACCTGGACTGTTATGGGTACCCGCACCCTGGCTATGCTGTGACAACAGAGCTGACACTGCTCCCTCAGTCAAATGTACAGCTTGCTGTCCTACAATGTGTTCACAATCCCCAGTATGACTCCTGAGCAGAATGCAGCAGCTGCAGCCTGCAACATATGCAGCAGTATGTTCAGCTACCTGCTACAGACCTACCATACCTCCCAAACACCTAGAACAGGGAATCCACACAACACCCATACATAAAGGGGTGGGGGATGGTTAAGTGACAGGGACATGTGTCAAAGTCTTCCCTTACAAACATACACAGCTGATAGACTAGCAGCTACTGCAGCAGCATGCATATTCTGATGCAAATGACGTATGACACTCACATCTGTCTGTCTACTTACTGACCTCAACCCACATTGTTAAACAGTAAACTGCCACATAATTAGAAAGTCTGTTCACAATGGCCAAACATAGCATGCAAAACTGTGGACATACCACATAAATCAAACAGTGGACAGTATTTCAACCTACCCACTGTGATGCTGTAGCTACCACACCCCAATAATGTACTTCTCACAGGCATAGCTCTCACAGAGAAAGAAATTTGGACAAAGCCAAAAATAATGAGGGGATAAAGGCCCAAAAATAGGGACAGATTTTAAATATTGCTCCTATTAACTTAGCTAGCTGCTAGAATAACAGGTTTTACATTATTATGTTTTTTTTTCTTGAGGGATATGAAGTCTGAAACTCAAATGTCTATAATTATTTTTTATTATTAAATGACTTCAATCTGTAAGGATTTGCCAGAAACACACAAAGTATGTGAAGAACAGACCAGGGATATGAGGCAAAAATCTGGACATTCTCGAAAAATCTGGACAGTTGAGAGGTATGCTCACAGGCCAGGAAAAGGGTAAAGGCCTACATGAAGGCCTCAAATACAGCACTGTCTTCCCATGACTTTGACTTATGAAAATGCAACACAGCTGTTCTGAATGCAATTAGCAAGTCTGAGCCACAGATTGGTGCACAGGAAATCAGCTGTTCATGAGGATTACCTACAAAAGGCAAGCTGCTGCCTATGGTACACAGGTCTGTGACTTTCTCTATAATGACAGACTGTGCTATCCTAGGATCGTACCACAGGATTTCTGCACATAAAGCAGTATAGCACTATACCAGGTATGTAATAGTATTCCCCATTTAATGTGACACAGTCGGGGGATGCAGGCATGGGAAATATGGATTACAACAATAGAGGTCTGTGGTAAATATCTTGGAATTACGTGTCACTGTTAGTCAGTTCTCCAGCAGCTACAGGCTTACCTTTTGGCTCTGTCTGCTGTGACATAGATCACAGCTCTGGCTCCTGAGTCCCCCCCCAGCAATGGTCAGCTTATGTACGAATGCGACTGGATTGTATTTTAGACAATAGAGACAGTCAGTTGTGGTGGATACAAATGCCATATCACATGATGTACTGTCAGTCTGCTCCTCCCACTCTGTGAATGTCACACAGGGATAGTTCAAACATTGTCCAGGTGTCCCTGACTGTTTCTGACATACTCTGGCTAGGTCACTGTGTACTCAACACCTGTATATCATCACCTGACAGCTATAGCTAGCATACCTGTTGACCCCCTGCAGCAGGACAGCAGGTTATAGCAAGTAGTAGTGGGGGGACACAGGCTTTACCTCAGCTACTGAATGTACATATCGAGCAGACAATGTGAGGGGATGAATACAGTACCAGATATTAAAGTACCATAACTGTTTTCTGAGGTGTCTGGCATGTGACAGCCAGATTCCACACAGTCTGGTAACAACCATTACATATTTTCCAACTGTTTTTTAGACATCCACATTTGTCTGATAGAGAGTCTACATATATCAGGCATATGTACACATTCTGCAAACAACTGTGTACTGTGAATGTTGGACACCTACAAGGAGGATACCCTACAACATGTTTGCAATGCTCTCTGTAATTGTGTCACACAGATGTTGTTGGACTGTCCCCATACACCTGTGGCACTACTCACCTATTTGTCAGGTGGTGGATGTATGACATGGTACTGCTATGTCACCCATAGGGGACACACTATAGTAGATGGCAGTGATGGCAGTGGACACATAACAACACAGTCCATCACAGCATAGGATCATATGAGGTTACTAGGCTATTGGCCCTGAGATCCTCCCAAGCCTAGCCCAGAGTTTAGCCCATGTGTCTGCAAGTCAGTGCCCGATGCCCCAGTCCAGCAGGGACACAAGTGGTATCCCAAGTGTGTATGTCCTGCTAACCATCCAGTTATCAAGGTCTCACCTGAAAAGGTGTAAATAGCTACCCTGGCTGGTGTGGACAGGGTGTCCATTCCACAGCTGGGTGAGTGTGTAGGACACACATCTGACCTGCCAACAAGTCCTGTTGATGTGACACCAGGTTGAGGGTGTGTGTGTGTGTGTGTGTGTGTGTGTGTGTGTGTGCAGGTTAATAGAGTGGAACCTGGTTTGCGGTTGTGCAGCAGTTCCCATCAAGGTGGAGTCCGTGATCACCTTGTATGCCAGACAGAGGTCACCTCTGAGGAGTCTGTCTGAAACTGTGTATAGTAGATGTGTGAGGCCATAGTATTCCCTGCTGGGGAACCTCAGTGATCTCCACAGCTGCTGCATATGCAGCAGCTGCTGCATATGCTTTGCCAAGTAAATGGCCAAAGGGGCATTATACTCAATAATGTTCCTTATTAGGGGAGAATACAGGGATGTTGTGATCCCCATGTCCCTGGATGACATACCATTATGTATGAGGTGGGCCATGTGCAAGGTTCTCCTTACAGTGGAAGCAACATGGTGGGCAAATGTAATGTTGCCATCAACCTGTGTGCACATAACCCTCTTGACTGATTGTGTGCTTAGGATGTTGTTAGCACTGTGATAATATGTGGAGACATCACTCTCCCCAAAGGGGATGATGCTGGATGTTGTGGTATGCAGCCTGAGGCCATGCTTCTGGCACCAGTGATGTGTCTGCATGAGACCCTCTTGGCAGATGTCTACACCACTAGGAACTCCGGTGACAGCACCCAGTATGCAGTTGTCTGCTAACATGGTCAGCCATAATCCAATGGCTGTGCCCTGCACTGCAGAAGAGTACATTGCACATAGCAGAGGGCCAAACACAGAACACCGGATTACGATTACTGCTTGGGGGTATTCCCTTACGTGGACTAGGTGGTTCCTGTCAGTATGCCAATGTGCTATCCATCTGCTGACATATGGACTATGCCTAGGTGGGAGTGCATATCTATTATGGCCAAGTGGTGAATACTGTCAAAGTCTTTGGCTAGGTCTAGGTAGGCAGTGTGCACTGTCACCCACCATCCATGGCGTGGTGACTGTGTCAAAGAGGTCAACCGATTGTAACAGACATGATCTCTGCCGCTACAAAGCCTAACTCTGTGTGATCGAGTGTGTGAAGGTCACCAATGTCCTTCTTAATGAGGTTCACTATAAACTGTGCATGCCTTTCAGATCACCCTATTAAGTCTGATGGGTCTGTAATGTGCTGGATTGGTGGATGTCCCACCTATGTGTAAAGGGGTGACAGTGGGTGTCCTCCACTTGGCTGGGACAAAGGCGGTATTCAGGCTTTGGTTGAATACAGTGCCTTATGGTGCTGTAAGGTCATGCTTGGAGTCATGTTGGATGCATCCTGTGATATGATAGGCTCCCATGGCAGCTGTATACCATGACTTGAGGTGGCAGTGGTGACCTGTTCCCTACATATAAAGGGAAGGGGGCAGGTACTGGGGATGTCCTGATGTACTGATGGGGGCACAGGGGTTGAAGCCTACACTCAATCTGTCAGGTATCACGTATGCTATACCTACAGAACTTGTATATCTGGTGTCCTTGACCATCATTATTGAACAGATCTGAGTGCCTCCTGTGATGTTGCAGACATATGTGAAGAAGGGGAGATGATTGTCTGTAGTGGCTGTCATCAATGTGGGCTAGGGGGTTGCTTTGCAGGATCCCAATAATGATGTTATTTGCTAGTTCAGGCTAAGGTGACATTGTGTCAAATGGGCACCTGCCCCTTTTTCGTCTCAGACAGCAGTATGTCATCCCTGTTATAGACACTATTTATTGCAGATTTCCACCAGACAGGTGTATACATCCTTGCAGAGGATGAGGTAGTCCTGTTGGTTATACCTGACTCCATGCATCTATACAAATGCACGTATAGTGCTTTTGTGTATTTGTGGATATTTGTTTTAAGTTCCTACAGAGGGGGTGGGAGCTGCAAAGCTGTGTATACCACCCCTCAAGAGGCTGTATTCAACTTTGGAGTTGTATGTATGTATGTCTGACTCTAGCTAGATGAGTATTGTGGGAGATGGTGACTGCAAACATGACCCCTTTATGGTTTCTTTCACCATGGAGGATTACACTATTGGGATGCTGCAGTGGTTACCCATTTTGTCTAATATCAACTCCAACATACCTTTATCTCATGTGGGGGTAGCACCTAGCTGCTCCCAGGTGTTTGCATTTCCACTCTTGATGGATTTCTGGCCATTTATGTGATGGCATGAGTACATCTTCCAGTACAAGTAACCCAGGATCAGGGTACAAACCTGAGTCCTGATAGAGTCGATCAGGTCAAATTAGGCAGAATGGGCTTCTTGGTCACATGTGGGGACTGGGTGCTAGCTATGAAGTGGATAGGTGTCTTGGCAATGGTGATCTGCTCATGCAGTGTCCCCTGTGCATCTTACTGCCTGTACAGCCTGGAGGTGTGTATGTATTTCATATATAGTGACACCCCACAGCCCATGGCTTTAGCCCCCACACTTTGGGGTCTGACTGTATGATAGGATGGGTGACCATGTAAGGGTGGGAGTGCTCTCTGCAGCTTTGAACCATGTGTCTGTGACTGCACAGTTGTCAACATTTCCCAGGGCTGTGATTTCTTGCAATGAGGGCAGATATGTGTGGTATGTGCTGTAGAATGCTGTGGAGTTCACATATGTCTTTGCCTCAGACATCTCCTTTGTTAGTGGATGTGTATGTTGTAGACCTATTCATATGTCCATGTGTGTTGTATGGGTGTGGGTGGTGTGTGAGGTGTGCTGATTCTGATGACAACATGTTCAGTGCCAGATATGCGGTCTTGACGGGGAGAAAACATGGACAGCAGGTTACTAATGTCATTGCATTGCTCACAAATTGTGTTCCTTGGTGGTGTTTGCAGATGGTTGTCTGTGTGCATGAGGCAGTTGCTACACTGTGCCAGGATGCCCATGTCTACAAGACTGGCAGGGGAATCTGTAGGACATTGTGCAGCCATATATTCCAGACTCTAAAGGATGAAGACCAGGGAGACCTAAGGGATGGGCCCAAAGCCCAGGTGCTTAAAGCAGGAGTAGGAGGCTGACACCACTGCATACAATGTAGACAGGCTATAAACAATCAGTAATAGGTGCAACAGTAAAATGCAGTGGAATGCCTAAGAGAACATGTAGTAAATAGCAGGAAACTGCAAGATCAGGAGGGCAACACATGATGTATTGACACTATGTTGCTGATAGCCACATACATACTTTGGTGATAGATGGTGGGGTATAATGTGAGAGTTAGCAGAGGATATTGCTGGAAAATGTGGATGTGCAGGGTATGTACATAATGAAATGCAATGTATGTGGTCCTGTGATGTGTTCTCGTCTTCTTGTCTTTCAGGTGTGATGTACCGACATAGGAACCCACCATTGTCAGACGTGGAGAAAGCTGCCATACTGGACAGAATGAGACTCCATCACCAGATCCTGCTGTGGAGGAGTTGCCATAATCAGCAACAATGTGCTGCACTTTGGGCAGACATTGTGGCATCAGTAAATCATGTCAGGCAACAGGAAAGGAGCTATGACCAGGTCTGACACCATGCCACAGACATGATAAATAATGCACAGCAAAGGGCTGCTATGGCTGGGAATGTGCTGGCACCAGTGCAGGGCCTGCAACACTACAACCACTCTCGGCCACAGAGGAGTACCTGGCAAACCTGGTCCAGCCACCAGCTCACAAAGATCCATCACACCA
Organism: Protopterus annectens; assembly: GCF_019279795.1. Classification (NCBI taxonomy): domain Eukaryota; kingdom Metazoa; phylum Chordata; order Ceratodontiformes; family Protopteridae; genus Protopterus; species Protopterus annectens. Next base: position 1,059,534,972 of record NC_056728.1, on the reverse strand, counting down.
TATGTCATGGAGGTGGGTGGTACAGCTTCCACAGCAGAGGAGCATCCAGGTAAGCCTCCTGTGGTCATTGCATTAATACTGTAGCAATCATAGTGGCAGCCTCTGCATACCTGTACATGGATGTCAGGTTATTCTGCATTTGTGTGGGGGGTTTGTAACACACACACATGAATGTCAGCAATGTGGGTAGAATCACAGTTCATACTGTACATATTGATATATGCAGATATTATCCTGTAACAATGCCACATTTGTGTCTGCTGACAGTACCTCTCCCCCACAATTCCGGCCACAAAGGAACAAAGGCCTTTGTGGCCGGAGTCCATCATCCTATAGCCGGTGAGTGTGCAACTGTATTGTCATGGCTCATCTATACCCTAGGCATGTTCAGGGCTGCCAGTTTGCCATTAACACAACTGTTAAACTTAGCCATATTGCAATACTTGTATGTTTAGTTGTGGACGGGTTCACTGCAGTGCATTATCTTGGTAATCACAGTAGCATATTTGAAGGACCTGTAACATATTCACACATAGATTTGTGGTGGTCTAGGCATTCTGCCATACAGGTGGCCATTAGTATGGTGGAAAAGGATACACTGTGTTAAAGGTGAGGGTCCATCACATACACTGATATGTCACATATCTCACAGGTGTATAGTACTAGCAACATTAACTGGACATAGCTGCACTGCATTTGTTAAGGGGCTGTCTTGTATGTGTCTGTCATGGTCTGCTTGTGTGTTGTGCATGGGATCAGTAATAGGGTGTGGTATGTATAATGTATTTTTGGCATCTCACCTGTATGTGTGTGTGTTTGTGGAGGGAGTAGTGCATCAGACATGTGGACATATGTCAGCAACAACATCAGCTGAAGCCCACGTGGCCATGCACAGTCACACTCCCATAGCGGCAGTACCAACAGCAGTACTGAAGGGGGGTGCTGTACACACCAAAATGTGACAGGCCATGGACATGCTGTCCTGGGTGGTTCTGCAAGGGAAGCTGACCCAGCAGATTCCAGTCACTGTCAGCAAGTAGTACCATCTGACCCTGGCCAAGGTGGTGCCAGTGGCACTCCTGGCAGGACCAGTTCCTGTGTTCATGTCCGGAGATGGTGAACTGTACTTTCTGCCATGTACTACCCACAGCTGTCCAACATACACTCATGTAGTGCTAGCACGTGCCTTGACTATATACATGCACACACACTCACACATCACTGTCACATGTAGGTCACCACCAGATGTACACAGCTCCTCTCCATGGGCACGCTGACCAGCACTCCTCCAGACACATACACACACACATGAAGTCTACTGTGTGGCACAGCCTAGGCCTCTGGCAACCCCACACCACACCCTGTGCATGTGGTGAAACCTATGACACATCCCTGTCATCCATTCCATTGATGCAAGGACATGCTAATATGGGTCTGATGAACAGGGTGACTATAGTGCAGTTACTGAGAGTTACTAGTGCAGTAGTGTTATGCCCTGTAAGGTGGTGTCTGCTGGCATGTGTCATGAGTACACATCACAGTGTATATACCTTTGTTCCATGATGGTGCTTTGGTGATAGTATTGCTGACTGACCATTGTCTCCCAGACCATTTCTGCTTCTGTTCCAGGTGTCTGTGTGTCTACACCGTGGAGAACTGCTGCCAATACAGTAGCTCAGAATGGCATGGTGGCAACATAGGAATGCGACTTCACCAAGGTATGTTTGTACATGTGCAAGGTTAACTAGGTGCATATGTGTAGCACAGTGTGTGAGGGACAATGGGAGCAGACAGCATAATCTTGCATGCATTCCCCTTGACATAACATGCTACTCTTGATACATGTCACTTGGCAGTTCAGTAGGATCATAGGATCATAGAAGGTTACTACAGTAATGGCCCTGGGTCCCTTACAAGCCTAGCCATTAGTTATCCCCAGCACAATCATTTATTAGCACCTGTTTCCCCTGTAATTGAGGGACACAAGTGGGACCCCTGGGACAGATCCATGGTATCCTGTCCACTCATCATGGTTGCAGTTGATAAGGGTCTGCATGGTACTCTGTTTGACATGTATGGGAAATGCATTTCAAAGACAGGGCTGCCTCTCTGCCTGGCAGGTTTTGTTGATGTCACCTATCAGATTCAGGCCTGCTGTGTTGGTAATGAGCAGGGAAGTATACTCACATATATGAGGCAGCTGTTGAAGGGCAGCATCCAACATTGGGTTGTAGGCATGCCACAGCCGACCTCTGGGCAATCTGACTGATACCAAGTGGGGCACTATCAATTAGAGGCTGTCTGTATGGGACAGGTGTTGGGGGCCATGGATTACCTTTGTGGGTATTACCATGGCCTTTCCAGTTGTTGTAGATATCTGGATAGATACATATCAAACAGGCAAGTGTACTAAAGTATTGTTCTACTGACTGAAGACCATGCATAGGTAATATCTACCTTTTTTCTGGATGCACTCCCTTTATCTATGAGTTGCACCATGTAAAAGGCCTTTCTGACAACTGCCACTACATGATGGTTGAATGCAACATTATTATCAAACTGAGTACCCAGGTCTCTCAATACAGGTTGCGTTTTTATGGGGTTGTCAATGATGTGGCAAACACTGTGGCCATGTCTTTACTGTATGGTTTGATGGTACTGTTTTCTGCATTTAGCTTGAGGCAAGGACCTTGGCACCAGTCTGTACTCAATGTAAGATCATGTTGCAGTTTGTTAACATTGTTTGTGGGTTAATAACAGACAACTTGTAGTTGCCACAGCCTTAGTCAGTACCTCCATATGAGGATGGTGGCAGTTAGCATTCAAGCCTAGATACATGTGGGTTATGTAGGAGCACCAGCTACCCACAGGGCCTTGACATGTATCCATATTGCACACACATAGGAAACACAGAGTATGGTTGCCACCTTAATGAATGCCCAATGTCTGACACGTATTGTAATATCGTGACACCTGGCATGACAAACCATATCCACAGTAAATGCAAAGGACAGGACTTCTCTTGGTCTGCCAATATGACTTCATATTTTTGAAGCATGTTCCTAGGATATGCTATGTCTCAGAACATTCAGGTGTTTCTGATGTAAAATGACTGGTTTATGCAACTATTACACACATGTAGGAAATGATTGTTGTCCTACACTCTTGGGACCTATGTATTGTTTTAGTTGTTTTTACAGGACACACCTGGCCAAACATGAACTGCAACCTGCACGGTGAGACAGGTGTTGGGCCTAACACAGTCACGTTGCTGCAAGGGATATACATGCACACACACACACACACACACACACACACACACACACACACACACACACATACATACATACACACTCATGAACCACCCTTGTTGAGAATAGAATTCCTACCTGTCTAGTTGTACATAGTATAGCGCTACATACATATTGCATGTGCCATGGAGCATATATGTTTTTGTAGTGTTGAACACTAGTATTCAGGTGGATGACATTTGCAGGTGCTGTAAAGGTTGCCACTGAGAGAATTAACAGGTTTGCACAGGCCCTTAAAATGGTATAATCATTGCACACTAACATAGGGAAGACAGCTACACTAGTGCAAGGGCATATGCATACACATACACTCACAGAGTTGCCAGTTTTGAGATTAGTGACCCTACCTATCTAGTTGTATGTACTATAGTGCTACATACATATCACATGTGCCACAGAGCTTATGCACCTGGAGAGTGTCTAACTGTGCATCTAAAGTGGATGACACCAGCAGGCATTGTAAAGTAAAGTAATCCAATGGGGGGATTAACAGGGTGGAACAGGCCTTAAAATGTATTGGCATTGCACACACATAGGCAAGACATAGACAAAGCATTAGGGGGATATACTTATACACATATGCACTGAGTTGCCATTGCTGAGATAAGAACCACTAGCTGTCTAATTGTCTACACTATAGTGCAACATACTTATCACATGCACCACAGAGGTTATGTGTCTGGAGACTGTGTAAATGTGCACCTAAGGTGGATGACATCAGCATGGCCTGTAAAGTAGGCCAATAGGGAGGTTCATATGTAGGCACAGGCTTTAAAATGTATTGGCATTGCACACATATAGGCAAGAAATAAACACAAGCAGTAAGGGGATATACTTACACACATGCACTCACCGAGTTGCCATTGTTGGGAAGAGACCCACTACCTATCTAGCTGTATACACTATAATGCTACATAGTTATCACATGTGCCACAGAGCTTATGCATTTGAATAGTGTCTGCTACTGCTGTTGGGGTGGATGACATCTGCTGATAGGGAGGCCACTGTTGTGGAGGACAGCAATCACAGGGCCATAAAATGAGAGACCATTGCACAGACATAGGCTTGCTGGGCATGTGTATTCTGCTATATATGGAATATATACACAAACACACAAGGTAGTTGATGTGAGATGAGAACCCCTACCTACCTACTATTGCACAGTAAAGCTCATCATACTATTTGCACGTGCCACTGGTTACAGCTGGTGTACAACTGTGTGCAGCACTACTTCGCTCTATGCCTTTCTGGGTCTCTCTCACCCCCCCACCCCCCCCCGGTCTGCATCTCTCTCTCTCTCTCTCTCTATATATATATATATATATATATATATATATATATATATATACATGTGTGTGTTACATATATATATGTATCTATATTAAACTCAACAGACCTACATATATCTTATATGTGCCACATACGGATAGATAAGGGTAATCATGTCTGATGGGGATAGGGAGAGACAGTTAAGATGTACATAGCTGTCTGTATGCACAGAGATATGCAAGCATCACAGTTCTATAGACAGATGTGGGTTCAGACATGGGCTGAAATTAGCTAAGTGTAGGAGCATGCCTAGTATGAACATCAATACTTACAATGGGACTCCAGGCCAGACCTACCTGTACTCTAGTCCCGAATTTTGTGTGCTACAGCCAGTTGTCTACTGAACCTGATGAAATAGTCCAGGACCTCCCTAATATAATGCCTGAGGGATTTCTTGGCTGTGTGCTGTCCATACTATCTGACCCATATCTAGGGTGTGTACAGAGTGTATTGGACTGAACAGAGTTTTGCATAATATGTCTGATACATTCTACATAGCACTATGGTTTTTTGGTACATCAATGGCAGATCATTATAGCTTGATGTCAGGAACCACTGACAGACATTTTGGTCACCGAATCCATACACTGCAGGGAATCCATGCTACTGCACAAACTGTTCTATTCTGCGCTTTCTACATTTGTCTGGGCAGTAGTTTTTCCTTCCCCTTATATGTGGGCCTTTGTCTTTCCCTGCTCCAGTTCCTGGCTTTGTCCACAGTTGCTGCTTTATGTAGTTGTAGGAATGCTGTGACTGGGATAAGAGATGTAACACCACACACAGGGTTATGGACTTCACACCTCTGACTGTCCCTGTTTTGCAGGTTGTCCAGCATTGTGCCCTTTACATCTGCTCTGGTCCTTAGACAGTTTGCGTTGCACTGCTATTATAAGGCTACATGTTGCCCATACCTCTCAAAGTCTTACAGTCAAAACTCTGGACAGGGCTATATCTAACAGTGGGACACAGGCCCAAACATTGGGACAAGATTCTAGTATTGCTCTTACAAACGTAGACAGTTGGTAGAATGATTTTATATTAGCATGTATTTTCTGATGGGCATGAAGTCTGCATCTGAAATGTCTGTCATTATTTTCTCACAGTAACCTTTATTGATTTTCCAATAGTTTGCTAGACAACTGCAATGTTATGACAAACAGAAGAAATATATTAGGCATAAATGTGGACATTCTGTGAAACTCTGTATATTTATAGGGTATAGATGGTGCCCACTGACTTCTTGTAAGTACTAACACAGTTATGTGACAGCCTTTATGTCCTGATGCTACACTGACGTGTTACAACCCGCTGTTCTACTAGCCACCATCTAGGTTACTCAGAGCTGCGTATTGTCCATATCTGTGCCCCCTGTCCCTCCATTGTCCCTGGCTTTGTCCAGCTTTCTTGCAATAACAAATACTGACTTATGGACATTCTGTAGAACTCCTACCATAGTTGTGGCTCATATGCAAAACTGTAGGCACAGCCAGTCTCAAACCATGCACGCTAACAACCACAGTAATGTACTTAGCCCACTAAGCCACAATAGCCACCAGACTGTGCAGTTTACTTATTGACACTATCAAACACCAACATACATAGCACATTTGCCTCTGCATATTGGGAAACTGGTACATGTAACCAAGTTGATTAGGACAGCCCAGGGATTGTGTGGTCTACTGGTATTACCTTGCAAACTAACTGTTATTGCAGTTGGATAGGAACACAGGTGTGTTGGGGATAGAAGACTCTAGCATTGACAGTCAAGCATCATTCCTTTCACTCCAGTGTTTGTAATTCCCTCGCATAGTGCAGTGGGTTTTGCTGGCTTGGGGTGGCCAGTATTGGGGAGAGGGTTCCTATTGTCCCACATACCTCAGTTGTCAGGGCTATCTCGGTAGCCCACTCCATTCCCTTGCATACATGCTGCAGGTCCATACATATGCTGCCACAGTCTGCTACCCCATTCATTTGTTCTAAAGAAGAGTAACTTACCTTGGGCCTGCAGTTGTAAGAACAGTGCTTCAGGGCTGACTCTGTCAGATGCACACAGTACACAACCTTGACATGGTAAGGTACAGGTTGTGTGGTGTGGCTGGCATCCTTTTTACTATGTATGTGAGCCAGAATGAGGTGTCAGTCCCTAGGTCCCTAGGTTGTCAGTGCATGTGCTATGCGTTGCCTCTTTGCCAAGGCCAGGGCATACTGGGCACACCTACGTCTGCCTACAGGGACAGGCTCAGGGGTTCCTCCTCCAAGTCCCCCTGTGGCTGTGAGAACCTTGGCACTGGCAGGGGCCTGTGTGTCCCTGCCATGTGATGTTCCTGCCACAGCTGTTTCCACAGGATCATATTGCGTAGCATGACACATACTGTGAATATGTGTGTACATGTGGCTGGAGAGTACTGCAGGGCACCACCAGATATGTCGAGGCAGCGGAACTGTGACTTGAGCAGCCCAAACACACACTCTACAATGTTTCCAGTTCATGCATGTGCCTCATTATTGCATTCTTCAGTTGGTGTGCGTGCATTTCTGATGGATGTCATCATCCATGGTTCCAGTGCATAGCCAGCATCCCCCAGTAGATGACCATATGGGATGTCCCCCCTGGCAAATGTCTGGTACAGCTGTGATGCATGCCAGATGTGGGAGTTGTAATAACTGCCAGGGCTGCCAGCACACTCATGCCCAGACAATTGTACATGACCTGGAAGTTGATAGAGTAATACCCCTTGTGGTTGATTTAGACTCTACCCTCCTCACCGGGTGGTGCTTTGATGTGCACATGAGTGCAGTCTATGACACCCAGTACATCAGGGTAGTGTGTACACAGTGGAAGAGATGCATATTTCTGACCCTCTACTCAGGTGTGTGGGGTAAATAAATGTGCTCACTGGCATGTGTTTGCATGACATCCAGGAATAGGTGGAGTACCCTGGATGCAGATGCCTGTAAGATGCCAATCATGTCCCCAGTAGGTCTTTGAAAAGTGCCTGTATCTAGAATTCCTAAGGCTACACATACCTTTGTTTCCACTGGGATGGGTTCCCCTCTGTTGGCTCTGGGTCTGAGGTGAGGCCAATATAGCTTGGTGAGTTCTTGTAATATGTCCCTGTCCACTCTGTAGCGCTGTACAATTTCCAGCTCGTGTAGCCCCTATAAGGTTATCCTGGGCTTGAACACTCTTCTCCTTCTCAGTTTGTGCCTATTGTCACCATCAGCATCATCAGTGACCTCAGCCTCTACATACAGATGTAGCAAAGCAGCAGCAGCCCCTATCATTTTGTCAGTTAAAATTCCCAAGTGTGTACTCCAAAGGTGCAGAGTACCAGATTGAAGGGTGTATGCATACTGTATACTGGTGTGCTGCAGATGCAGCCTGTGTGTTGGCAGACTATGATGCATTCCACCTGCTAGGGTTATCATTGAGGGGTTTGAATGGCCCAGTGTCAGTGGAACAAGGCTTATTAGTCATTTATACTTGATTGGCTTTCCCTGGCTATTTCTTTTATGTATTTATTTATTTATTTATTTTATTTCTTTCACTGCTAAGCACTGCAGCTCGCCGCACAAACCCACAGCAAAAGTGTAAACAGTGCTCTACAATTTGGACCCTTCCCTGTGCACAGGCATGCTTAGCTTTTCTTTAACCAGCTAAAACATTCATTGCGGGGCTATGTAGAGCTTAGCAGCATCACACACCCTCCTCCCCCGCTTAGCTGTGCTTAGCTGAATGCAAACAGATGCCTCTAAGCTCCAATCTGCTTAAACATAGAATGACCCACCCCCTTTTGGTGTGAGCTACCTTGTCTACTATTACCTACATGGTTCTAGCCCTACCACAGGTTATACCTGCGGACGCTGTGGTCTTTTTTGCTATTCAATAGCCCTAGCTCATTTACATATATCTAACTGCGTATACCCTGGATACTTCACTACTCCAGGGCCTGCCTCCTTAGCAACCACTAACACCTGCCATTGTAAGACTGAATGCTGGGCACTATAATGCAATATTTTTGCAAATGACTAATTTTCATTATTTATTTATTTATTGCCATTACAGCATGTTTGCGGGGCACTATGCAATGTGTAAACATAATATATGTATTAAAAAATTAATATTTTTAATGATTTGCATTGCTTTCTGGACTTATTGGCCATCATTTTGGCCATTTAAATGCCCACAGTGCCATATCCACCCTTTTTTGGGTCTTTTGCAGCCCTTGTTTAAAATGTACAGTCCAGTACATGGTTCCTATCCGCGTACATTTCTTACACCACCACAGCACCTACACAGGTTCCTTTCTGCTTATTATATCACAAATCAACCTCATTTACATGTATTTCACCAGCTTATGAGGTGATTTGCATTCCATGGACACTACCGTGTCCACACACTCATGCATGCCCCTCTGACCTCTTTACTTGATCACTCAGCAGCCATGTTCCTTGTTGGGGCCATGCCACTATGACTACATCGAGAATCACTCCGAGTAGGCTTTATTGAATTCTCCCATTATATTATACCATGATATGTGTTAGTGTAAAAAATGTGAACTTGTACTGAAACTCAGTTCCTCATTGGATAAAACCCTAATAGTGCTATGAACACAATGTAGACTATTAGATATTATTGTTCCCCACAATGGGAATACATGTTGTCATTGTCAGTTTTCCTTTTGATACAGGAAGCTCCTCAAAAAAAAACCAAAAAAAACAAAAGGAATAAAATCTCTATGTAAATAGCAGGGAATTGCAGGTTACTGTGTATGTATTTGGTAGTAAAATGTGACTCAAGTTTCCTCATATCTGTGTAATACATTACATATTACGTAGATTTGCATGGCAAACCATTAATAATCATTTAGCAGAAAATAACCTGAAGTAGGTGTTTATGTCAGTGAGGTAATACATGTTGTGCTTTTCTTGTGGGTAATTACTGTTTATGGTAAGTATTTAGTTTATAAAACTCTAGCCCTGTATAGAAAAAGCTAAATAGCTAAGATACCTTAGACTAAGAAATGAATCCAACTCCTGTTGTGGAAGAGATATTTATAGATGGTGACACATTTGAAAGTACATCAAGTGAGTCACTTAAGCGTATCATCTAGTTTTGATGATTCATATAAAGAAGAGCACATACACAGGCATCTCATGGACCTATCTTACTCCAGCATACAGGATAAAAGCAGTAGTTAATCCAAACCTTTATAATACACCAGACATAGGTGGTGAATACATGTTTTTTTTTTGATATGTGCACAAGTCGGCTACACTCCAGTTTTTCATGGATAGGGTTACCTCTTCACATACTAAACTGCAGATCATACATGACATTTAGTGGTGTGAGCATGACATTCAGGGCATATCCTTTTGAGTTCAATGGCAGCACTAACATTACAACTAAAGTATTTTTAGACATTTTTTGATGCTAACAACTCGAATGGCAGACAAGACCATATGTCAATAATCTTTGCTATCCTACAGCATTTATGTTGAAGGAAAAACTGTATCCCCCATTTCTTAGAAACCACTGTGCCCTTCAGATGTGTAGATATTCCTGAGCAAACACCTTTTAAGTGAAATAGTTAAGAAACCACAGGCACTGGACTACAGTTCTCTAATCCACTGATCACAAAACAAAGCTTTTTTGGCTTATGTGTAAAGAACCTGTCCTGAACATAATGAAGTTATTTTCTTTAAGAAGCAATGAATATTTTATAGAATCATCTTCCACATTAAACAAATCAAACACTGTCATACATTTTATTCAAAAATATTTCTGCAGTATTCACACCAGAAAGTCACATATCTAGCAATGAGTTGCTTCTTTTCTGCAAAGGTCTCATGTTTAAGCAACGTCTATGATTAAAATAGGCTTGATCTGCCATACACAGCTGCAAGGTACATGAAAGGTCAGATGAGACCTACCTTGAAGTACAAGTTTGGAGCTGTATTACACAATTCAGGAAAGCCTATTGTTGTAAACTTAGAAATGAGCTACACAGCTGTAGCTCTTTCTGGAACCAGTGATAGCAATAAAGAACAACGCGAACAGACCATGGCAGGGCTAGTGGTGGAGGAAATTGTGTCATATGTTGTGGGCTCTCCAAACTTGCATTCAGTCTAAAGACCCTGTGGAAAGAGTTCTGAGTGAGTATCAACCAATCTTGGGCAAGTGTATCTCAAGAGCTCCAAGTGATAGTTTTCAATGCTGGCAACATTCTCTAATATGAAGCATATGTCTACCAAAAACAATAGACATAGTGTGGTATACAAAGACAATAAAAGGGCAGTATATATTTATATCTCAATATACATTGATCATATGATATTTATTTATTTATTTATTTTATTTTACATTTGTTTACTGGGAGAATCCGACTGGATAGATGTCCATTTCCAGTGGAGGCCCTGGGAGAAAAGCTCCAGAGTTTGTAAATATACAAAGGCATACAAAGGCAAGTAAACACATACAGAGTAATTTCACATATACAGAGGCAAAGTACAATTCATAACATCTTAGAAGTACAAAGAGAGAAAAAAAAATGTTTTGGCTGCACATTTTAGAGGTACTTAGGAAAACAAATATTGTAGCTGCAAACTGTAGTAGCAGGACACATTAGTTGTATGACCAGTAATTTCTACTTGAATTTTTGAGAGTATGGTACAGCTGTGATGCATGCCAGATGTGGGAGTTGTAATAACTGCCAGGGCTGCCAGCACACTCATGCCCAGACAATTGTACATGACCTGGAAGTTGATAGAGTAATACCCCTTGCGGTTGATTTAGACTCTACCCTCCTCACCGGGTGGTGCTTTGATGTGCACATGAGTGCAGTCTATGACACCCAATACATCAGGGTAGTGTGTACACAGTGGAAGAGATGCATATTTCTGACCCTCTACTCAGGTGTGTGGGGTAAATAAATGTGCTCACTGGCATGTGTTTGCATGACATCCAGGAATAGGTGGAGTACCCTGGATGCAGATGCCTGTAAGATGCCAATCATGTCCCCAGTAGGTCTTTGAAAAGTGCCTGTATCTAGAATTCCTAAGGCTACACATACCTTTGTTTCCACTGGGATGGGTTCCCCTCTGTTGGCTCTGGGTCTGAGGTGAGGCCAATATAGCTTGGTGAGTTCTTGTAATATGTCCCTGTCCACCCTGTAGCGCTGTACAATTTCCAGCTCGTGTAGCCCCTATAAGGTTATCCTGGGCTTGAACACTCTTCTCCTTCTCAGTTTGGGCCTATTGTCACCATCAGCATCATCAGTGACCTCAGCCTCTACATACAGATGTAGCAGAGCAGCAGCAGCCCCTATCATTTTGTCAGTTAAAATTCCCAAGTGTGTACTCCAAAGGTGCAGAGTACCAGATTGAAGGGTGTATGCATACTGTATACTGGTGTGCTGCAGATGCAGCCTGTGTGTTGGCAGACTATGATGCATTCCACCTGCTAGGGTTATCATTGAGGGGTTTGAATGGCCCAGTGTCAGTGGAACAAGGCTTATTAGTCATTTATACTTGATTGGCTTTCCCTGGCTATTTCTTTTATTTATTTATTTATTTATTTATTTATTTATTTATTTTATTTCTTTCACTGCTAAGCACTGCAGCGCACCACACAAACCCACAGCAAAAGTGTAAACAGTGCTCTACAGTTTGGACCCTTCCCTGTGCACAGGCATGCTTAGCTTTTCTTTAACCAGCTAAAACATTCACTGCGGGGCTATGTAGAGCTTAGCAGCATCACACACCCTCCTCCCCCGCTTAGCTGTGCTTAGCTGAGTGCAAACAGGTGCCTCTAAGCTCCAATCTGCTTAAACATAGAATGACCCACCCCCTTTTGGTGTGAGCTACCTTGTCTACTATTACCTACATGGTTCTAGCCCTACCACAGGTTATACCTCTGACGCTGTGGTCTTTTTTGCTATTCAATAGCCCTAGCTCATTTACATATATCTAACTGCGTATACCCTGGATACTTCACTACTCCAGGGCCTGCCTCCTTAGCAACCACTAACACCTGCCATTGTAAGACTCTGAATGCTGGGCACTATAATGCAATATTTTTGCAAATGACTAATTTTCATTATTTATTTATTTATTGCCATTACAGCATGTTTGCGGGGCACTATGCAATGTGTAAACATAATATATGTATTAAAAAAATTATATTTTTAATGATTTGCATTGCTTTCTGGACTTATTGGCCATCATTTTGGCCATTTAAATGCCCACAGTGCCATATCCACCCTTTTTGGCGCTTTTACAGTCCCTGTTTAAAATATACAGTCCAGTACATGGTTTCTATCTGCTTAGATCTCTTTCACAACCACGGCACCTACACAGGTGCCTTTCTGCTTATTGTATCACAAATCAACCTCATTTACATGTATTTCACCAGCTTATGAGGTGATTTGCATTCCATGGACACTACCGTGTCCACACGCTCATGCATGCCCCTCCGACCTCTTTACTTGATCACTCAGCAGCCATGTTCCTTGTTGGGGCCATGCCACTATGACTACATCGAGAATCACTCCGAGTAGGCTTTATTGAATTCTCCCATTATATTATACCATGATATGTGTTAGTGTAAAAAAATGTGAACTTGTGCTGAGACTCAGTTCCTCATTGGATAAAACCCTAATAGTGCTATGAACACAATGTAGACTATTAGATATTATTGTTCCCCACAATGGGAATACATGTTGTCATTGTCAGTTTTCCTTTTGATACAGGAAGCTCCTCAAAAAAAAAAAACAAAAAAAACAAAAGGAATAAAATCTCTATGTAAATAGCAGGGAATTGCAGGTTACTGTGTATGTATTTGGTAGTAAAATGTGACTCAAGTTTCCTCATTGCTGTGTAATACATTACATATTACGTAGATTTGCATGGCAAACCATTAATAATCATTTAGCAGAAAATAACCTGAAGTAGGTGTTTATGTCAGTGAGGTAATACATGTTGTGCTTTTCTTGTGGGTTATTACTGTTTATGGTAAGTATTTAGTTTATAAAACTCTAGCCCTGTATAGAAAAAGCTAAATAGCTAAGATACCTTAGATTAAGAAATGAATCCAACTCCTGTTGTGGAAGAGATATTTATAGATGGTGACACATTTGAAAGTACATCAAGTGAGTCACTTAAGCGTATCATCTAGTTTTGATGATTCATATAAAGAAGAGCACATACACAGGCATCTCATGGACCTATCTTACTCCAGCATACAGGATAAAAGCAGTAGTTAATCCAAACCTTTATAATACACCAGACATAGGTGGTGAATAAATGTTTTTTTTTTATATGTGCACAAGTCAGCTACACTCCAGTTTTTCATGGATAGGGTTACCTCTTCACATACTAAACTGCAGGTCATACATGACATTTAGTGATGTGAGCACGGCATTCAGGGCATATACTTTTGAGTTCAATGGCAGCACTAACATTACAACTAAAGTATTTTTAGACATTTTTTGATGCTAACAACTCGAATGGCAGACAAGACCATATGCCAATAATCTTTGCTATCCTACAGCATTTATGTTGAAGGAAAAACTGTATCCCCCATTTCTTAGAAACCACTGTGCCCTTCAGAAGTGTAGATATTCCTGAGCAAACACCTTTTAAGTGAAATAGTTAAGAAACCACAGGCACTGGACTACAGTTCTCTAATCCACTGATCACAAAACAAAGCTTTTTTGGCTTATGTGTAAAGAACCTGTCCTGAACATAATGAAGTTATTTTCTTTAAGAAGCAATGAATATTTTATAGAATCATCTTCCACATTAAACAAATCAAACACTGTCATACATTTTATTCAAAAATATTTCTGCAGTATTCACACCAGAAAGTCACATATCTAGCAATGAGTTGCTTCTTTTCTGCAAAGGTCTCATGTTTAAGCAACGTCTATGATTAAAATAGGCTTGATCTGCCATACACAGCTGCAAGGTACATGAAAGGTCAGATGAGACCTACCTTGAAGTACAAGTTTGGAGCTGTATTACACAATTCAGGAAAGCCTATTGTTGTAAACTTAGAAATGAGCTACACAGCTGTATCTCTTTCTGGAACCAGTGATAGCAATAAAGAACAACACGAACAGACCATGTCAGGGCTAGTGGCGGAGGAAATTGTGTCATATGTTGTGGGCTCTCCAAACTTGCATTCAGTCTAAAGACCCTGTGGAAAGAGTTCTGAGTGAGTATCAACCAATCTTGGGCAAGTGTATCTCCAGAGCTCCAAGTGATAGTTTTCAATGCTGGCAACATTCTCTAATATGAAGCATATGTCTACCAAAAACAATAGGCATAGTGTGGTATACAAAGACAAGACAGTGTTAGGAAGAGTGGTGTGATAGGAGGTGAGGTGATAGGTAAAAGCTAGTAGTGCAAGGGTTATGACGTTGGTTGCATACATGTTGAGTGGTTATAATAGTATGTGTGTGGGAATTAGTGGGAGGAGTGTGTTAATTAGTGGGAGGTGTGTGTAGGTTGAAGTCAATGAGAATTGGTAGATGATGTTTATTGGGTTGTTTTATGATTGATTTGGGGGTAGTGGGAGAAGTGTATAGGTATAAGTCTAGAAGTTGTGGGGTGGGTGAAACTTGGGGGCAGGGTAGGGGAGCAGAGTGATCCGAGCGTAGTGAGGCAAACAGAGTGGGGCTCAGCCACCCTAAGATCACAGAGCTTACAGAGACAATCAGTAAGGTCTAACCATGGAAAACAGGAAATAACAGGCCAAAGTGGGGTGAAGTCTGTAAGACAGTTTCCCTTCACTTACTCTATAGAGATTAAAATAGGTATTGCCGGGGGGAGGGGAACTTAATCCAGTATTACTAGTGCTGCGAGCTCCCGAGCAGACCATAACATTACTAGATACATTTAAAATGTAACATTGTAACAGATAATGACCTTGTTGCTCTCTTTAGAAAAAACTAGTTTAGAAAATGCTGACTGCAGGAGGTTATATTAAGTTTACAGCAGTCCTTTTGGTCCCGATCCATTCGTTTCGGCGGGTTCAGTGAGGAAGATAGTTTAAGTGCATAAACCACCACAGAAGGGGCTCTGCACACACTAGCAACTAGGATGGGAAAGATATCATGTGAGACAAGGCACAATGACAGTCAGTAGCTAAAACCAGATGTCATTATCCAGTACTCTGCAAAGTAGGTGGGGTAGATGTGAGCAATCAAGTCATCTAAAACTATAAGTGTACTGAAATATAAAGAGGTGAAACAAAAAGCTATTTCCCCATATCAAGACACAGAAGCATTCAGCACCTTACTATTCTGTAAAATAGAATGACATGTGGTATATACAGATAGCTTGTACAGCAAGTTTTAAAAAAGCATTATGGTGATTACAGTTGGATTCTGTATAACACTGATAAGGATCTTAATCTTTCTGGCAGACAAAATGCAGTTAAGTTTCCAATAACCTCCAAGAACAAAAAGCACAACAAAAGTATATATTGTTTTATCTGAATAGGTCTAATGTACTTGTTCCTGGTATGAAGTAGAAAAGAAGTGTGCACTGGAGTGTAACAACAAGATATTAATGTCTTGATGCAATTGCTGTCCTTTATGCTGGCTCACATTTTAGACTATCACACCATGCAAAAGTACGGGATGACAGACAGTTTAGAGTTCTCCTCTTTAGAATGAACAGGCAAATTCCTGAACATTTGAATATGGATATAATTTATTTTCAGAAGAAAATTGACATATTATAAGTTGTTTCGCTTGTTTTAATTTTTTTCTACAAAAAGACTGCTTTTAGAAATATGGAATAAGGTAATTTGACCTTTTACTAATGGGGCAATATAATATACTTTAATTTGGCACTGAGCTTTTGTGAAGTCACTATGTTCCTAAGGTTATAATAGTGAAATTAAATGAATTTTATATTTGTCTTTCCATGGGAAGTAACAATCTATTATTTTTCACTAAATCTAGGTTTCTACTGTCTGTGCCAGTATTACAGAGCGATAAAGCCTAGACAGTTTAGAGTTCTCCTCTTTAGAATGAACAGGCAAATTTCTGAGCATTTGTATATGTATATAATTTGTTTTCAGAAGAAAATTTACATATTATAAGTTGTTTTCCTTGTTTTCATTTTTTTCTACAAAAAGACTGCTTTTAGAAATATGGAATAAGGTAATTTGACCTTTTACTAATGTGGCAATATAATATACTCTAATTTGGCACTGAGCTTTTGTGAAGTCACTATGTTCCTAAGGTTATAATAGTGAAATTAAGTACATTTTATATTTGTCTTTCCATGGGAAGTAAACATCTATTATTTTTCACTAAATCAGGGTTTCTACTATCTGTGTCAGCATTACAGACAGATAAAGCCCAGACTACTGCTCCAGTGACCCAAGAACAATTAGTGAATCAGGTTCTTAACAGTGCAGGCTGAGAGGAGTGTATGTCTATCCTGGAAGAAGTATGTGCAGTCAAGAATACCCCTATTGTTGATTCCTACTTGTGCCTGAGGATCTTCAGTTAGTGCTGTCTTTAAGGGGTAGAGCTTTGGCTGAGTTGCACATGGAGACATGGACAATACACCACAAAGCCCAGTATGTGTCACCTTTGGACAATGTAAGTGCACATGAGGTTGGAGATAGGTCTTAAGGGGAAAAAAACTCCCTCTACAGTAGTATGATGCTCTTCGTGTTGTCCCAGTATTCTCATTTCCTTGCACAAGACTGTAGACAATCTATGGAAGGTCAAGTCAGGTTCAGTAGACCTGGTAGATGAGGAGAGGCACTAGGAGCAGCTCATGGTCAACTGTGATGGAGTTAAACAAAGGTAAAAAAAAATCAAGGTTTCTAGGGCAGCATGCTTGGAATCATCAACCAGCATGGGGGGAACTGTGCAGATGCTAAATTCATAAACGTTTTACACTGATATCCTGAAGGGTAAAATTATAGCCATGGGTGAATTTTATAATGGAGTATCCTGTTGCAATTCTCTGAAATTTTGTTAAAACACCACAAAGTGGTGCTGACATACATCATTTTATATGTGAGTGCCAAATGAAAGGCTCACAAATATTTTACTTTCATAATCTGGTACTGCACAAGGGTGGACATATGTCTTCTGCTCAAAGTAAGAGATGGATCACATGTCCAGAATATATCTTTTTTTCATTTTTGTTATTAGATCTGAACTAAACATTCCATATACTTTATGAGGGACAGCAATCTTGGCATGCCAAAACATCGCATACTGACTGTGACAATGAGTATATATCAAGTTTAGCAATCAGCTGCACTGAAATTTCTAAGGTAAAATAGCATTTATTTTATTTATTTTCTACCACACTGCATTATACTTGGTTGCTATTATGGTGGGCATGTGTTTTTTTTTTTTTTTTTTTACCAATAATGTAGCACATGTTTAGAATACATTGAGTATAGGTGATTACTATTATATTATCCCAAGACTCATTTTAAGCCTAGCCAAAGTTACCTTATATTGATCAAAATTTTACTGATATGAGTCAATATTCCAAGGAATTTTATGGTTCTGATATATGCTTGTACATATCAGACATTCACAGGATGCCAACTGTCTGTTATTCATATAGGTGCCAAACCAGATTAAATTTATTTCCCATCCATGTGTTCAAGTTAGACTCAGGTGTCGTTAGAGATTAACTTTGCTTCACATGGATGGGAAGCCTGTCCAGGAGAAGGAGTAATGTTTGAGATATATCAGTCTCTCCAACGGGTCTATATTAGAACATCAAAGTTTCACAACTTCGAATGTTCTAATATCAACCCCTATTCAGCGAATGCTGAAAATAGCGAAACAACAGAAAACAGAATTTTTTCCTAGGGAAAGAATTTGGTTGCCCGTTTCTGTCACTTCGCTATTTTCAGCATTGTGGTGGAAAGTTACGGGTCAGGTTAAGTGTGCGATTGGGCATGGGTTAGGTGAGTTAGGGTTAGGGCGCAGGTTAGATATGTGTGCAGTTGTGTGGACATGAGGGTTAGGGTGGGTTAGGTGAGTTAGGGTTAGGATACGGGTCAGGTAAGTGTGCAATAGTGTGGACGTGAGGGTTAGGGTGGGGCAGGTGAGTTAGGGTTAGGGTGCGGGTGAAGTGAGTGTGCGATGGTGACGGACCTTAGGGTTAGTGTTTGGGTTAAGGTAAGTGGATAGTTAGTGGTGTTTGTACAGTTCAGTGCAGGGTTAGATGTAAGATTTTATGTGCGTGTGTGGATTGCTGTTTGTTTGGTGTGCATGTGTTGTGTGTATGTGTTTCGGAACAGTGAATTTTTTCCTAGGAAAAAAATTTGCTGTTTTGCATGTTCGATGTTCTCAAGTTTCGCTGAATAGGGGGTCGATATTAGAACATTCGAAGTTGTGAAACTTCGATGTTCTAATATAGACCCCTCTCCAACATGTCCTGTTTGTGTCACAGATGAGGTTTAAGTTCTTAAAATGGATATTTCTGATTTCATTTGTTTTGCAGATGTGCAACAAATACATCAATGTAGGATTAGAGGATGGCTTGTAGGCTAGGCATAGATTGATACTCAGCAGTCTGCAGGAAGCCAAATATAGGTATTGAGTTTGAGACTGCATGCATAAGACTTGTTCTTTATTCCCTGTATTCTTAATGTGTAGAACCTCTGTGGTATCTCAAGCTGTTTCAAGTTACTGGTCAGGTACATGCCAAAGGGTGCACTGTACTGAATTAATGTTCAGATGAAGGCCAAGTACAGTGGAACAGTGACCACCTTAGACCTGGATACAATTAACTTACTTATAAGTTGTGCAACATGCAATGGTTTTCTTACCACAGTAGACATGTGGTAGTCAAAGTTCAGATTACCTTCAACCTGCATTCCCAAATCATTGACCACTGGGTCTGTTTTTAGAGATGTATTATCAATATGGTATTTTTCAGGGGGGTGGCTACCTTTCCATATGGTACTGTTTTGTATTTTTTGCCATGAGTTTTAGTCCATGGGTCTCACACCAGTTGGCTATCTCTGTCATGCCCTCTTGAAGGATATCTGTTTACTTAAGGGATTCAGTGACTATGTTTAGTTTGCAGTTATCTGCAAACTTGGTCAGCCAGAGGCCCTTGATGCATGCTATTACTTTAGAGAGACATGGATGCCAAAATGGAGAAACCCAAGCACCAATCTCTGGGGGATACCAATAATAACTTATGTAATTTTGGAGGTATATTCTCTTATCCTAACTTCTTGTGTCATACCAGTGACCCAGCTGCTATCCATTCAGTGGCATATGGGATTATGCCTAATTTTGGAATGTTATCTATGATGCCCAGTTGAAGTATGCTATTGAATGCTTTGACCAGATTGAGCTAGGTAGAGTGCCCTGTTTTTCCCTCAGCCACACCTTTAGTGACCTTCTGGAAGAGGTTAAGTAGGATGACTTATCTTTGACAAAAATGAACTGGTTAGTGTACAGTGTCTGTATATTTCCAGTGTTATTGTTTAGCAGATCCAGGATAATTTCTCCCATTGTCTTACATATGACACTATTCAGACCTATGGGTCTGTAATTCCATGGGTCTACAGAAGGTACCCTTTGAGTAGAGGGATAACTGTTGCAGTCTTTCATTAATTTGGCATGATGCCCATCTGGAGCCTATGGTTAAATACATATTCTATCATGCCTGACAGGTCATGTTTCATGATATTAAAGATATTTGATAAAATTTGCAAGAAAGGAGAGTAGTATTGCTGGAAGTGAAGGCATTATGAAATCTTGGTGAGTAGCTTCACATGGTGGATTCTGTTTTCACAAAATCTCACCTAGACAACAATGATATATAGATTGTATTTTAGATTCCATAAATCATTGAGAAAGGTAGGTTAAAAAATAAAAAAAGACAGCTAGATGTTTGTCCTAGGATAAAAAAGTGCCAAATTCTGGTGTGTACACTGGTACCAGGAGTGGAAAAATGATAGTGCGGAGTCCTCAAGACATGGAAACATTCCTACAGTGGGGTTAGGCCAGGTTCACTGGGAGGATGGTCCCACTGTTGTAGAAGGAAGTAGTAGTCCCCAAAAAAAAACACAGAAACAGACAGTCCAAAAAAGAGCCATAAAATGATAGAGTGAACTATTGAGGATAAGGAAACAATTATGTATGGTTACTATTATACAAAAAGCCTAGAATTTCCAGAAAGAAACTATTGAAAAAGGCTAAGAGAGAAATGAGAGGAAAGAGAAATACTTACACAATAAAAATTGTCAAAACCATCAAATAAAAATGTATGTTCATTAGTACAACAGATCCAGGAAAAGCAAAACATAACATAAAGTGTGATAGCCTTTTCTGTGCTTATTCACTGTTTAATTGCATTTTTATGCTTAATTTAACATTAAAAAAAATTATATTTTCTTGTTTCCCACCTTTTTCTATACTAGAATAGTCTGGATCCCAGATTTGTTGGTTTCAGGACTTTATTTTTGTGTTTCTAAGTTTACTAGAACTTGATGTGGTAGAGAGAAGTCTTTCTGCTTATCAGTGGGAGTGGTATGCATTGAGCTGCCTATCTGCCACTAGAGGAGTGGTTTCCAACTCAGGAATTGTACCTTATTGGCCGTTTGGGGCTGCTTTCTATCCCTTTCAACATTCTGTCTTAAAAACCCATGCTTGTGCAGGTTTGAGCATCGCACCACGCTGCTTAGCTAGGGTTAAACTATTACTGGTGCCAGAAAGTCTGCTCTTCAAATTTTCCCTTAGAACTAGCCAGTTTTTCAGTTTTAGTACTCAAACCTGATTCTTTGAGCTCAACACTTGCTTAGAACTCATTGTAAGCACTATATATTCTATAAATTGCTACAGCACTCAACTTTCCTTACTATGTAAAGAGGAAAACAGTTTTAGTACTTAAATAAATAAGCACCTCCTGGTGTTTTCTCCTGTCCACCTGGTGAATCTAGGCATCTTGGGTCAATGTAGAAATTGCTTCATCTACCACCCAACACTACAACCTGTGAGAGATGCACTTATACAGCCAAGCTGGAAGCTAAGCTCTCTCCAGCCAAGACTGGACTAGTCAGTCAAGAGGAGAAGATAAACACCCACACCACACCACACACAACACATAGTCCTCCAAAACCTACACCACCAAACCCACACATAGTGACACAAAACACACACTTACATTTGCGGAAGCTCTTAATATAAATCTGCCCAAGTAACAGAGATCTCTGAAGCAGAAACGCAAACAACCACCACCCCCAACAGAACCCAAGTGACACATAACTCACAAAACCAGTGTCCCACTCAAACTCAGCCCCTAAGGGAAAACAACGTACCCAACACACTAGTCATAGGGGACTCTATAGTCAGACACACTGATGTCCCACTCACCAGGCTAAACAAGGAGAAAATTACTGTCAGCTGCTTGTCGGGTGCCAGGATCTCTCATATAATGCACGCACTCTGGTCACTCCACGACAAGTACAAATATGACTCTGTCATTGCCCATGTTGGAGTGAATGACCTAAGACATACCTCCCTGGAATACATGAAAAGAGACATGGAGGAGCTCTCAGATCTTGTAGCCCAGGCAGGTATGACCCTAGACCTGAGTAGCATCCTGCCATCACCCAGAATGATGCCACAGTACAAGGACAAAATGATTGACTTCAACAATTGGCTAAGCTTCTGGTGTCACTCTAAGGAGATCCAGTATCTGTCTGCCTGGGATGACATGATTGACAAACCATGATGCTTTGCCAGAGATGGACTGCACCTGTCACCCCTGGGATTCCACATACTGGCTAAGGTTCTTGCCACCCCTATAGTGCCTTTTTAGGCAAGGTTCAAATGACAAAATGACCACCATAACAGGTACCCACGGTGGTGGTGCTGCGGTAGCATTGTCACCTCACAGTCAGATGCTGTCCAGTTCGATTCTCAGCTTGAGCGTCTTCTGCGTGGAGACATGCGTGAATGTCACTACCTTTGTTGAAGGTTGTGTGTCAGGGCTGGTAACACGGCATGTAAAAATCAACTACCAATC
Organism: Protopterus annectens; assembly: GCF_019279795.1. Taxonomy (NCBI): domain Eukaryota; kingdom Metazoa; phylum Chordata; order Ceratodontiformes; family Protopteridae; genus Protopterus; species Protopterus annectens. Next base: position 1,059,512,290 of record NC_056728.1, on the reverse strand, counting down.
ATTAGCGGACGGGAGTTCCGCTGTGGTGACCCATAACCAGGAAAAGCTGAAAGACTCAACAACAAAAACAACCACCATAACAGGTACAAGCAAGCAAAATCTGAGGGTAATGCTTATCAATGCTAGAAGTCTAAACCTCAAAATGCACTCACTCAAGGTACTCCTTAAACTGGATGGCATCGACATCTGTGCAGTGACAGAGACCTGGTTCAAGGCTCCAGAGAGCACTCCTGCAATACCAGGCTACAATTCATACCACACCATTCGGCCACCTAACCTGGACCAAAACACTAAAGGTGGAGGTGTGCCCATATTCACCAACGATATCTATACCTCCAGGCTAGTTGCCCAATATAATGCATCCAAAATTCTCGAGTTGCAGCTAACACTAGGCAAGACTGCAATCAAAATTATAACTTGCTACAGATCCCCCACCATGCCCCAAAATTCCCACTCCACTTTTCTTAACATACTGGAAAATATTAAGGCTTGCTAGTTGTTGCTGAAGCACCTACCAAGGGGAGAAAATGCTGAGAGAAGAAAAGGAGCCACTTTTGTGATTTTAAGTATTTTCTTCTGATTTTTTTGTTAAGTTTTACTGCTTTGCCACCTATTTTTTGGCATATTCCAGCTTGCTAAAGTTTATATCTGTAGCAGTAACAGTACTTGGAACACACATAGAGCCTGTTTAATGCATTTCCTGTGTTGCACTTAATTTAAAATCGTTTTTTCTCTAAAAACTGCATTTTACCTGATTTTGGCCTAGCACTCAAGTGTGGGGTCATTTATTGCACTGTTGTGATTATTTTGCTGCGTGTGTATCTCTGCTACCTTTAAACTACAACAAAAAGAAAAAAAACAAAAAAATCTTGCCTTTTCCCACTTTCTGAAAGTTAAGAAAGTTCAGTTACAGATTTGCTGTTCTGAACTGTTTGGAAGTTTCTAGAAGGCCAGTGCTTGCTTGGGCTAAAGGGAAGTCTCTGTGTTCACCATTGGGAGTGGTTAACACTGAACAGCCTGCCTGTCCCTGGAGGAGTGGTTACTACCTAGAAGCTGTAGTTTTATTGGCCATTTTGGGTCAATTCTAAACTCCTTGACCTGTCTCTCTTAAAACCCGGCTGCCTCATGGTTTTGGCATCTTTTCAGGCTTGCTAGTTGTTGCTGAAGCACCTACCAAGGGGAGAAAATGCTGAGAGAAGAAAAGGAGCCACTTTTGTGATTTTAAGTATTTTCTTCTGATTTTTTGTTAAGTTTTACTGCTTTGTCGCCTATTTTTTGGCATTTTCTGGCTTGCTAAAGTTTATATCTGTAACAGTAACAGTACTTGGAACACATCTAGAGCATGTTTACTGCATTTCCTGTGTTGCACTTAATTTAAAATCGTTTTTTTCTCTAAAAACTGCATTTTACCTGATTTTGGCCTAGCACTCAAGTGTGGGGTCATTTATTGCACTGTTGTGATTATTTTGCTGCTTGTGTATCTCTGCTACCTTTGAACTACAACAAAAAGAAAAAAAAACAAAAACATCTTGCTTTTTTCTCACTTTCTGAAAGTTAAGAAAGTTCAGTTACAGATTTGCTGTTCTGAACTGTTTGGAAGTTTATAGAAGGCCAATGCTTGCTTGGGCTAAAGGAAAGTCTTTGTGTTCACCAGTGGGAGTGGTTAACACTGAACAGCCTGCCTGTCCCTGGAGGAGAGGTTACTACCTAGAAGTTGTAGTTTTATTGGCCATTTTGTGTCAATGCTAAACTCCATGATCTGTTTCTCTTAAAACCCGGCTGCCTCGTGGTTTTGGTATCATTTCAGGCTTGCTAGTTGTTGCTGAAGCACCTACCAAGAGGAGAAAATGCTGAGAGAAGAAAAGGAGCCACTTTTGTGATTTTAAGTATTTTCTTCTGATTTTTTGTTAAGTTTTACTGCTTTGCCACCTATTTTTTGGCATTTTCCAGCTTGCTAAAGTTTATATCTGTAACAGTAAAAGTACTAGGAACACATCTAGAGCCTGTTTACTGCATTTCCTGTGTTGCACTTAATTTAAAATGTTTTTTCTCTAAAAACTGCATTTTACCTGATTTTGGCCTAGCACTCAAGTGTGGGGTCATTTATTGCACTGTTGTGATTATTTTGCTGCTTGTGTATCTCTGTTACCTTTAAACTACAAAAAACATCTTGCTTTTTTCCCACTTTCTGAAAGTTAAGAAACTTCAGTTACAGATTTGCTGTTCTGAACTGTTTGGAAGTTTCTACAAGGCCAGTGCTTGCTTGGGCTAAAGGGAAGTCTCTGTGTTCACCAGTGGGAGTGGTTAACACTGAACAGCCTGCCTGTCCCTGGAGGAGTGGTTACTACCTAGAAGCTGTAGTTTTATTGGCCATTTTGGGTCAATTCTAAACTCCTTGATCTCTCTCTTAAAACCCTACAACTCTCTTTTTGCGTGGTTTTGCGCACTGAACAGTGTCGGGCAGTGCTGCCTAAACAGGTTTAAACTATTCCAGGCTCCACAAAGTCTGCTCTTCACATTTTCTCTTAGAACTGTTCAAACTCTCAAAGTAATCACTCTATTCTCTTTCTAAAGCCCTGCACTTGCTCAGCTGTTATAAGGAAACACTAACTAAAGCATTACTCCCTCCTTGACTTCTCATAAGTATTAGGCTCCCGATTGGTCCTTCCTGATCAAGTGAAAAATCAGTTCCGTTCCCAAATCTGATCAGTAAAAAAACAGTTCCCTATACTAATCTGGTATGTCCAAGGGTCAGTTTCAAGGTTACTCTCCAGTCCAGCTGGTGAATCTGGGAATTTTGAGGCAATGTTACAATTGCCTTATGTACACAGACAACCCTCTCCTCCTTCCAACAAACTCTAATACATGTGAGAGATGCAGTTACACAGCCAAACTGGAGGCAGAGCTCTCTCAGCCCAAGACTGGCACAGTCAGTCCAGAGGAAAAGGTAACCACCCACACCACAAATCCAGTCTCACACAGACCTATTGCATCTGCATACCCAACACATAAACACACAAAAACATACTCAGAGGCTCTAAATAAAAATCTGCCTAAACAGCAAAGACCTCCTAAGCAGATATCCAAGCAACAGCCACCCCTCAACAATACCCACGAATCACATATCTCACAAAATCAGTGTGCCTCACAGTCACAGCCCTTAAGGCCAAACAACACACCAAATGCACTTGTTATAGGGGACTCTGTTGTCCGGCACACTGACGTCCTGCTCACCAGACTGAACAAGGAGAAGGTCACTGTAAGCTGCCCGTTGGATGCCAGGATCCGCCACATAATGCAAGCACTCAGGTCACTCCAAAGCAAGTACAAGTATGACTCCATCATTGTCCATGCTGGTGTGAATGACCTGAGACGTACCTCCCTGGACTACATGAAAAGAGACATAGAGGAGCTCTCTGACCATGTAGCCCAGGCTGGTATGACTCTGACCTTGAGCAGCATCTTGCCCTCACCAAGAATTATGCCACAGTATAAAGACAAAATGATCAGTTTCAACAATTGGTTAAAGTATTGGTGTCATTCAAAGGGGATCCAGTGTCTGTCAGCCTGGGATGACATGCTCGACAAGCCACGTTGCTTCGCTAGGGACGGCTTGCACCTGTCACCCTTAGGCTTTTGTATACTGGCCAAGGCTCTTGCCATCCCCATAGTGCCTTTTTAGGAAAGGCTCAAAGGACAAACCCACCTCCATAGACAACCCAAGGATAAAAAAACTAAAGGTAATGCTACTCACTGCCAGAAGTCTAAACCTCAAGATGCACGCACTCGAGTCTCTCCTCAGTATGGAGAAAATCGATGTCTGTGCAGTAACAAAAACCTGTTTCAAGGCTCCAGAGAGCACCCCAGCACTACCAGTTATAACTCATACCATGCGTTTCGGCCCCAAAACTCGGACCGAAGCACAAGAGGAGGGGGAGTATCTATATTCATCAAAGATACCTACACCTCCAGGTTAGTGGCACTGCACGAAGCATCGGAAACCATCCATGTGCAACTAACAGCGGGCAAAACTGCCTTTCAGTTTGTAGCCTGCTACAGAATACCCTCCCTATTACAGGAACCCCACTTGGCATTCCTGAGAACACTGGAGAATATGAAGGTCTCTCCAAACACTATGTTATTGGGTGACTTCAACTACCCAAACATTGACTGGGAAAACTACTCAAGCCCAAACACCCTCACCCAACGGTTCCTTGAATTTATAAACTCTAACACAATGGAACAACTGGTCACCACTCCCACAAGAGGGAACAACATATTGGACCTGGTCATCACCAACATGGGGACTCTATGTTCCACACCAGAGGTAAACCCTCATTGGTAAGATCAGACCATAAACAAATTTCCCTGGACATCCATATCCCGTCCCCACCCCCAGCCAAGGAAATCACTGTAAAGAATTTCTCAAAAGCCAACTTTGTACTTCTCAAGACTGAGGTGGAATCCTTCAAAGCCCCTGGGCCAGAGGATAATACAGCCCAATCTGCAGAATCCTTTACAAATGCATTCTATGAGCACCTGCAGGAATGCATGGATCGTGCTATCCCAAATAAAACCAAGACTCACTCCTCCAAAAACAGGAGAATGGTCTGGTGGACCCTGGGCATAAGTAAGCTATACAACAAAGGAGGAAGGTCTGTAGAACAAAATTTCAAAAGGGGAAGGCATCTCTGATCAGTATTAGCAAGAAACTTTGATTCCTCATAAAATCATCAAAGGCTAGCTTCGAAAGAAAAATTGCCCTAGACACTAAAGATAATCACAAGGCCTTCTTTAGTTATGTCAGAAACATGGGCGGAAACTCCCAGATATGCTCTGAATTGTTGCATAACGGTACAAAATATACCAAACCTACAGACATAGCCAACATTCTGGCAGACAGATTCAGTGCAAACTACTCCCCCCCCCCCCCAAAGGAGCAAATGCCTATCCCAACTGAATGTAACCTCCCTGACATCACAGATGCACAGGTGAAAGCTGCCCTCTCCAAAGCAAAAAACACAGCATCTATGGGACTGGACAGTGTCCCAGGCTGTGTCTTACATGAGCTCCAAGAAGAACTGAACCCTCACATTAAGTCACTGTTCAAACTTAGCCTTACTACAGGATATGTACCCAAAGAATGGCGTACAGCTACAGTGGTCACACTCCACAAAGGTGGTGCCACAACGGACCCCAGAAACTATCGCCCCATAAGCCTGACTAGTCTGGTCTGTAAAGCTATGGAGCGTATTATCATGGAACTCATAAACAAAGACATTGGGAGCCTCCAGACACTGGACCCTACCTAATTCGACTTTGTTAAGGGCAGATCTTGCCTCTTAAACCTAGCTGATTTCTTTGAAACAGTTACCAAAGCCATAGATGAGGGCAAGGTAGTCCACACAGCCTACCTGGACCTCGCAAAAGCCTTCAACACAATACCCCACTCGGGCATCATAAATAAGCTTACTAGCTTAAATATCAACCCCTATATCACAAGATGGGTTGCAAACTGGCTCAGAGATAGAACCCACATGGTCAGAATCGCAAGTGCCATGTCCGAATCCAAACCAGTTACAAGTGGCATCCCACAGGGTTCAGTTCTGGGACCTCTCTTGTTTGGTATATACTTCTCTGAGATTCAGGCTAACACAGGGGATTATGGCTGACAAGGTTTGCAGATGACTGCAAACTGGGGGCCATAATCGAATCTCCAGCTGACACAAGCATCCTCCAAAAGGGTCTCACAGAGACAGATGCTTGGTGCCAGAGCCATGGCCTCAAGCTAAATGCTAAAAAGTGCATAGTCATCCCCTTTGGGTAAAACAAGGTGCCCACAAATTACCACATAGGTGGTAATCCATTAAGTACGGAAGAAGTAATTAGAGATTTGCGGACCAACATAGATAGTAATCTCTCCTTTGATAATCACATTGCCAGAGTAGTTAGAAAGACCCTCTATATAGCCCACCTTATCACGAAAGGGTTCGCATCTACATCAAGAAAGGTCATGGTGCCCCTCTACTCGTCACTCATCAGGCCCATAATTGAATACAATGCCACTTTTGGGATGTACCTTACCCGACACCTGCAGCAACTGGAGAGACCCCAAAAGTACCTCACCAAGAGGATCATGGGCTACAAACAGATGTCCTATGCAGCTCGACTAAAGAAACTCCAGCTCTATTCAGTTGCTTACCGTCTACTCAGAGGCGATCTATGCCTGACGTACAAAGCCATGTCAAACTCAGAATTAATGGACATGCTCCACCTCAAAAAATCCAAGTCCCTTAGAGCTACACGCTCCAGGGACCTAAACCTCAGCACAAAAATAAATAGGACATGCTGGAGGGACAGATTCATTTCCCAGAGGCTCCCCTCACTCTGGAATAGAATCCCAATTCATGTTAGACATAGCCCCTCGCTGACCCTCTTCAAGTGAAATCTGGACGTGTGGATGGGAAATCGCAAATTCACCCCTCGGATCTCTTCTATGTCCCTGCTAGACAGAGGCACAGTAAACTAATCTTAAAAGGGTACCTTCTGTGACCTACTTTACAGAGGCACAGTAGGCTAATCTAATAGGGAGGCGGAAGCCAAATACACTCTGGCTAGGCTTATAAATGCCCTAGGGCAGATAGCCTAGTATCTACCTATGAACCAAATACCCTAATACTGGGTGACTTCAACTACCCTGCCATTCACTCGGAAAACTACTCATGTACTAAGACATTTGCTCAACATTTTTTGAAATTCATAAATTTCAGCACCTTGGATCAACTTATTCATACCCCCACCATGGGCACCAATATCCTGGACCTTGTCATTACTAACATGGGAAACCGGTGCTCCACACCAGAGGTCAGCTCCTCGTTGGTCAGATTCGACTATAATTTAATCACCCTAGACATCCACATCCCACACCCATTCCCCTATTAAGGTAACCGCCATAAAAAACTTCTCCAAAGCCAACTTCATGCTTCTTAAGACAGAAGTGGCAAATTTCACGACACCCATGCAGATGGAAAGTAGAAGTACGACTGTTGAATCTTACACCAGTGCTCTGTATGAACACATATACAATTGCATGGACCATGCCATCCCAAATAGAACCAAGACACTCTCCTCCAAAAAAAAAAAAATAAGCTAATCTGGTGGTCCCCTGCCATAAACAAACTCTACAACAGAAGGAAGAAACTGTTGCAAAAAAGAGTAAAATCCCATGATTAGAAAAACTCCCTTGTCAGCCAAAGTAAGAAGCTGAGATCCCTCACAAAATCCTCCAAAGCTAGTTACCAAAACAAAATCACTACAGATTCTATAGACAACCACAAGGCATTCTATAGTTATGTCAAGAATCTCAATGGCAACACTCAGATCTACTCTGAGTTACAGCACAGTGGCACTCAATTTACAGAACCAGCAGATATTGCCAACATCCTGGCAGATAGGTTCAGTGCTAATTTCACCCTCTCTCACCCCCTAAAGGTCCCATCTCAATACCAGAAGAATGCCAAGTCCCAGTAATCATGGCTGCATAGGTAAAAAATGCACTCTCCAAAGCCAAGAATACAGCAGCCATGGGACCAGGCAACATCCCGGGCTGTGTTCTGCATGAACTACAAAATAAACTGGTACCCCACCTACGTACCATGTTCAATCATAACCTACTGAATGGTGCACAGCTACAGTTATCCCACTCCACAAGGGGGGACCCACCACAGACCCCAGGAACTACCACGCCATTAGCCTGTCAAGCATGATTTGCAAGGCCATGGAATGTATCATCATGGAATTTATAAACAAAGACATAGGTAACATTCAAACTCTGGACCCCACCCAGTTTGCATTTGTGAAAGGTAGATCATGTCTCCTAAACTTGATTGACTTCTTTGGAGCAGTCACCAGAGCCGTGGACGAGGGTAAGGTGGTTCACACAGCTTATCTAGACCTCGCCAAGGCCTTCGATACCATCCCCCCTCTGCAGTCATAGATAAACTCACTAAACTGGGCATAAATCCCTATGTCATGTGATGAGTTGCCAACTTGCTCACTGAAAGAGCCCACATCGTGAAATAGCCGACAGCAAATCCGACTCCAGACCAGTGAAAAGTGGAGTAACACAGTGTTCAGTCTGGGTCCCCTCCTGTTTGGCATCTACTTCTCTGAAGTTCAGGCCAACACAGAGGGTCTATGGCTAACAAAGTTTGCAGACAACTGCAAACTGGGAGCCATTATTGTATCCCCAAATGATATGTGGACATACTACAAAAGGGCCTCACTGAGACAAATGCCTGGTGTCAAAGCCATGACCTCAAGCTCAACACCAAAAAATGTATAGTCATCCCCTTTGGGAAAAACCCTGTGCCCATGAATTACCACTTAGGTGGTAGTGCACTTAACACCAAAAGTGTGATAAGAGACCTAAGGACACAGGTGGACAGTAGTCTCTCCTTTGATAACCACATCACCACAGTAGTCGTAAAATCCTTCTACATGGCACACCTCATCACAAAAGATTTCTCATCCAGAAAAAAGGAGGTCATTGTTCCTCTGCTCATCCCTCATTAGACCTATTATAGACTGCAACATCCCGTTTGGTATGTACCTCACAAGACATTTACAGCAACTGGAAAGGTCACAGAAATACCTCACAAAAAGGCTCACCGGCCTCAAACAGATGCCCTATGCAGACCATCTCAAAAAACTCCAGCTCTACTCCGTTGCATATTGCCTACTCAGAGGTGATCTTTGCCTAACATACAAAGCCATGTCAAGCCCAGAACTGTTGGACATGCTACACTTAAAGAAATCCCAATCCCTCTGACCCACATGGTCCAGGGACCTAAACCTTGTCACTACAAAAAACAAAACATGCTGGAGAGATAGGTTTGTGTCCCAGAGACTTCTCATACTCTGGAACAGACTGCCCACTCATGTCAAGCAGAGCACCTAATTAGCTCTCTTTAAGAAAAATCTTGACGATTGGATGGGAAATAGGACAGTCACCCCGGGTATCACTTCTGTGGCTCTGCTTGACAGGGGTACAGGAAAATATGTTTTTTGGGATGGCAAAGCCAGGAAATCTTTATGGCTAGGCTTATATAGGCCCTAGGGCTGATAGCCTAGCACCTACCTATGAATCTATGAACCTATGAAATAAACTCTGGGCCACTTTAAAAAAGAAACAACAGAGGAAGTGTGAAAATATAAAAAAAAATACAGAGATTTTTGAAAGGTCTAAAAAAGATATATGGTTATGGGAAAGAAAAAGAGATCTGATATGGAGCAATATTTATGAAAAGAAGAAAGCCAAATGAATAAATACAAAAAATAGCTCCAAAGATATTTGAAGAGAAATGCAGGCAAAGCCACCCAGATATAGGAAATTTAACGATAAAAAAAGAGCACAAAGGGGGACTGTAGAACAGAAGGTTAATAAGGTACAAGTTAAAAGTTATGGAATGCATGCAAACTGAAAGATTTAGTGAAGATAGTCTATCACAAGTTATGTCACAGCATGATAGAACGAGTCCCCACATTAAACAGAAACAGGTGGAACAGGAGACATCTGAAGAAGAAATACATATACGGGAAAGAAAAAGAAATTTGGTATGGTGCAATATTTATGTAAAGGAGAAAGCAAAACTAATCAATAGAAAAAATTAGCACCAAAGATATTTGAAGAGAAATACAGACAAAGGCACATGTATATGGAAAAAGTCATTAAACAAGAAATAAAAAAATAAAGGGGAGGAAGAAAAGATTAGTAGAAATTGAAAAGTTAAAGAAATAGAAATTGAAGTTATGGATTAACTGCAAAGTGAAGGATTTAATGTAGAAAAGCCAAATCAGGTGACATCACAATTTGATGTAAACATGAGTCCTCAAATTAATGAGAAACTATTGGAATGATAAGCATCTGATCACTTGTTACATAATGCTGTGGAGTGTTCAGTAGGAATCCAATACAAAAGTTTGGAGATGACAGCTTGCCAAGGAGCAGGAAACAGTGGCAAGTCAGACACAGGCAATGTTGTTGAGTGATAGGCCAATGAGTTCCCATATGAAAGAGCAACAGATGATGCAGGATGCGGCTGAAGAGGATATGTCACAGGAAGATGTTCTGGTACTTTCTGTAGAATGTCTGCAGGAAACAGAAAGTAAAGATTGTGCTCTCAGTTTAGAAGAAAATTATCTTTGACAAGAGTTGCTTGATTTAGAAGTGATGGATAGACATATTAAGACTGATGAAAGAAAGAGATTACAAAAAGTAAATAAGATCCAAAATGTTAGAAGTCTGAAAAAACAAATGTTCACAGTAATCAGACTATTAACACAAATTCATGGGATATAACAGAAATACATAGGATATATTACTATGCAGCTAAACTAAAGTCTTACCATAAAAATACAGAGTATTAAGGGAAAGGAAGGGAAGAGATAAAATGTCATCATGGAAGCATCGAATAGAGAAAACTATAAAGCAATTAAGACAATAAGTGTTACTGTTAGTAGAATATTGAAGAAGGAACAGATCAGCAAAAATACTTAGAAAGATAGATGTGATAAAAGCAATGCTCAGTGTCATAACAAACCAGGAACTATCATACACTATTGCAAATATTAAATTAAAGATACCAGCACATGCAGAAAATCATACAAGGTATGCAGATAAATATAAAGGAAAATTAGAAAATAAGCAATTAATTGAGGACCCTAAAAAATTTTATTGAGAACTGAGAAACAAAGCAAGAGGAAAAGAAACACCACCAAAAAAGAAGAAATAGGCACATGTTGTAGAAATATTCATGAATACCTTGTGGAACATAACATGCTGAATGGATAGAAAAAATTAAAAGAAACAGTTATGAGTTCAAATGTACAGGATATGAAATGGGATGAAGAAACTGCCAAAGAAAATTAAACAAAATTAAGAAAAGTTCCTAAATGGAAAACCCTCGGTCCAGATATAGTACCTAACTTCTGGCTAAAGTTATTAATATCATTACACAATTTTAGCCCTGAGTAAGAAATACTTTTATGTGTCTTAAAAACAGACACCAACCCAGTTAACAACAGGAAAATGATACTCCTCCTCCTTAGAGTGAACAAGTAAGCCATCCTGAAAGCTATAGACCAATGACTTGCCTTCCAGTAATGTACAGACTATATACTAGGACTGATAAAGATAGTCATTTAGAAGGCAGCTCAATCATGTCAATAGAACAAAAGGGTAACAAAAGAAAATTAAGTGGGCAAGGGATCATTTGCTGGTAAATAAAGCCATAATGGAAAGTTGTCAAAAGGGGAAGAATTTAAGTATGGCATGAATAGATTTTAAAAAAGCATTTACCACATCCCACATTCATGGATAAAGGAGTGCTTACAGATGTATAAGATATATTCTACATTGATCAATTGCATTACAGTGACCATAAAACAATGGCAAACCATTTTGCAATTAAACCATGGCAAAGAGCAAATTATTAGCCTTGGGATAAAAAATTAAAGGCAGATATTCCAGGGTGATCCATTGTCACTGCTGTTGTTTTGTCTTGCCCTTAATCCATTAAACTGTTTACATAATAGATTAGGGCTTGCTTACAATTTGGCTCCCAAAAAGCAAACTTAATTAAATATTTTTCATTTACTTTTTGTGGGTGACTTAAAACTGGACAGTTTATCAGATGAGGAGTTGAAAGCACAACTACAAAAGGTTAACATTTTCTCAGATGATGTAAGAATGACACTTGGTCTTGATAAATGTGCAAAAGCAATATTTAAAGCAGGAAAGTTGCAGTACCAAGAAAATATCAATCTAGGACAAGAGTATGATATAAAGGAATTTGAGCAGGAAGGAGTTTATAAATGTTTGGCAATTGATGAAGGATTGACAATAAAAAATGAACAAATGCAAATAAAGCTCAGTAAGGTATACTTCAGGAGACTAAAACGAATATTGAAAACAGCCTTGATATCTAGGAATGAAGTCCAAGCTTTAAGCCCCTTTTTTTCTTCCTGTTTTAACTTTTAGTTTTGGTGTAATTGACTAGCCCTACATGGTATTGATCAGTTGGACAAAAAAACAAGATAAATGCTTCATATTTATTAAATGATATATTAACAACAGTGTTTACTACCATTATATATTCCATGCTCTGAATAAGTTATGGACCTCATCAAAACTGATTAGATATATTCATCTTCAGTCATGGATGGCATGCATATCTGCTGACCTCATCAGATCAAAACATAGTGAAAGTTTTACAATATGATCAGAAGAAGACTAAACTGACTTATCTGCCTAGTTAAGCAGAATCATTTAGGTGGAAGTAAACAAAAATTAGACAGAACTAAATGTGCCAAAAACAAAAGAAAGAATATAAAGAGAAGGGTCAGATAAGAAGGAAAGAAAAGTGAAAAAGTCATAAATATTGTGGCAAGTATATCAATCTTCTGGAACAACATCATGTTGATCAGGATGTGACACAAGAAAAGTTAAGGAAAGGCTAATTGAAATCATAGATGAAATGTTTATAATGGCAGCACAGGATAGTGGATTACATATACATTGATTTCAAGGTCCACTGAGCATAAGGGAGAAATGGACAAATGTAGGATCTGCTTAAAAATTACTGGAAACAGTCACTCACCTTGTTGCTGGGTATAATACACTCATGTCAGAGGTCCTGTACACTGAAAGGTGCAATAATGTGGCAAGACTGTTGCATGAGGATTGTAAAAACACTAAAATATAGAAGTAGCTGAGAAGCATTGCAAACATGAATCACAATGCATTACAGAGTAATGAAGTATGCATCACGTTACCATCATCATCTTCTTTCAGCTGATCCCATTAGGGATCGCCACAACAGAATATTTGTTTACATTTCTTCCTGTCCTCTGCATCTTGCTCTGTCACACCAACCACCTTCATGTCCTCTCTCACCACATCCATAAACCTTATCTTAGGCCTTCCTCTTTTCCTGTCACCTGGCAGCTCAATTTTTAGCATCTTTTTCCCAATATACCCAGCATCCCTCCTCAGAACATGTCCAAACCAACGCAATCTCACCTCTCTTGCTTTGTCTCCAAACTGTCCAATGTGAGCTGACCCTCTAATATACTGATTCCTAATCATGTCCATCCTAGTCACACCCAGTGCAAATCTTAACATCTTTAATTCTGCCACATCCAGCTCTGACTCCTGCCTTTTCGTCAGTGCCACTGTCTCCAACCCATATAACATAGCTGGTCTCACTACCCTCTTGTAGACCTTCCCTTTCACTCTTACTGGTACTTGTCTGTCACAAATCACTCCTGACACTCTTCTCCACCCATTCCACCCTGCCTGTACCCTCTTCTTCACCTCTCTTCCACACTCACCATTACTCTGAACTGTTGATCCCAAGAACTTAAACTCATCCACCTTTACCAACTCAACTCCCTGCATCCTCACCATTCCTCTACCCTCCTTCACATTTACACACATATATTCTGTTTTAGCCCTGCTGACCTTCATTCCTCTACTCTCTAAAGCATATCTCCACCTCTCCAGGGTCTCCTCAACCTGGTCCCTACTCTCACTACATATCACAATGTCATCTGCAAACATCATAGTCCACGGGGCCTCCTGTCTGATCTCATCTGTCAACCTGTCCATCACCACTGCAAATAAGAAAGGGCTCAGAGCTGATCCTTGATGTAATCCCACCTCCACCTTAAACGTATCTGTCACTCCCACCGCAGTCCTCACCAATGTCTCACTACCCTCGTACATATTCTGTGTCACTCTTACATACTTCTCTGCCACTCCCGACTTCCTCATACAATACCACAACTCCTCTCTAGGCACCCTGTCATATGCTTTCTCTAAGTCCAAAAAGACACAATGCAACTCCTTCTGACCTTCTCTGTATTTCTCCAACACTCTCAGTTACATCACATTACCAACAATTCAAAAAATAGATGCGAGAAAACCAGATGTAGTAGTCCATGAAAAAAAGACAAAAGTAGCACTGAACATTGAAACAGCTACACCTACCTATTACAGTGTCTCAAGTACAGAGAGACATAAACTCATCACATATCAAGATTTGCAGGCAAAACTGAGAGCAATGTGAAGAAAAATAACCAGCCACTTCCAATAGTAGTATGAGCAATGAGTTTAATAAATACCAATCTACAGTCATATTTACATATGCTACCAGTACATACAATTCTGTATGAATTGCAGACGGATTCAATACTGGGCACATTGTCAGTGGTACAAAGAGCCTTTTGGCAAACATCAAAGATTGAAACAATACTAATTTCATAAACTTTAATTATACCCTAACTTAGGAATGTGCTCCATTCCCATCGTGGTATTTGAGACCCAAAAGATTTGGAGAAATTAAACCAGGAGAGACATCCTAGGATATTATCAAGGCCAATCAAACCATTGTTTTTGCCTTAGAGAGAGTAGTGAAGTTCTGCTCCATAGTGATATTTGGTAGAGAAATGTTTGGGGGTATTTCCTGGGGGGTTACTGTGGTTGATGACAGTAAAACTGGGGTTTCATTTTTTGCCCAGTAGATTTCCTATATCCTTTGTCTCCTTACAGATGATTCCATTAACATTCCTTTAAGGTTGCAGAAATAACTGAAGAAGGCCTTATAGTTGCCCTTAACATGTTAGGCTATTTTATATCTGAAATTTGCCTTTGATTGACTTGATTAGTCTCCTGAGTGGCCATTACATTTAGTAATACAATTCCTGTATTATTCCTATATTTTTCTCCTGAACAGGGACGTTTTTTGCCACTAGTTTGATGATTGCCCCTTGAGGAAAAAATATGCTCTTATGCAGTGATGTGCATTACATAAACAGAAAGTTTTGTAAAGTGTGTATGTGTCTCTATACACAAAATAAATCAAAAAGCAAGTTCATTCACTAGGTAATTGATATATTAATCTGAGAAATGGGCTTGAATATCTCAGATTTTACTGCACCTCTCCTGAACCTTTATTTTCTATCTATCTGTCTATCTATCTATCTATCTATCTATCTATCTATGGATCTACATCTAAAGCTTGAATGTTTCAAAACTTTGAACTTTAAATGGCCTAGAAGAGAAGTCTGAAGTTTTGAAACTTTGAAAATTAGATAAAAAAAAATAAAAACATTTTTTTTTATGTTTTTGCAGGGGGGGCACTATACCCCCTAATAAATAAATATATCAACTCCAAGATCACACTATAGTGAGGAAAACAGTAAATATCCCATTCTCCACTGTACAGTGATCTCCATTCAAAACATTCAAAGTTTCAAAACGTTGATCTTATGTTCTCGGTCATTTTAAGTTCAAAGTTTTGAAACTTCAAGCTTCTGAAGGGGATCTGTCTGTATATATATATATATATATATATATATATATATATATATATATATATATATATATATATATATTCTGTCTTGCTGCAAAAGGTAACATATTGACTCAATACAAGCTCTACTGAAGTATAAGTTAAATCAATGTGCTATTTATCATTAGCATCTACAAATTTGGAAATCGGCAGTATATCACTTGCATTATGTTGAAATTGAAAATATGCAAACATTTTTTATTCAGTAAATGTAGTAATTTACTAATCTCTGTTTATTATAGTGTGTTCAGTAAGTCCCAATGCCACTACTACTGAATCTATTAATACAATGCATTACTATACTTTTTTGAATTTTAATGTATTTCTCTAGAACTTTTCTTTCTGAACCTGTAATGAAAATAGGTCCTGCTTCCTCGGTCTATAAATATTAACAAACCAAAGAAACAAACAAAAAAAAAAACAAGTAAACAGTGTCATTATTTTTTTTTCAGAATGGCAAACTCAATATATATCTGAAATATATCAACTTTGCCTTCTTATAAACCAAAGCTGAACATTGTATTTTTCCTCACAGAAAGTAGTATTTTCTGCCCTTTAAATGTCATAGCAAAAGATGAACACTTAATGTTGTATTTTATTTTTATTTTTTATTCACTGCTTTTATTTACAGGCAAAGTTTAACTGGGTAAAAAATCCCATTCCAACAGTGCCCAAGGAAAAAAGCTCCAGACATACAGTTTAGGCAACTGAGTGCAGATATAAGAATAAGAAAACAAGATGGCATGGTAAAATCAGAAATAAAAACAATGTATGTACATATTTAAGAATGGTAAAATCAGCAATAAAAACAACAATTTATGTACATACTTAAGATGTAAAAAGCAAACTAGAAATCTATATACACATATTTATAAGTTAATCTACATGACTGGTGAAATAAAATAAAATAAGGCAAAACAGTTGAAATAATAGTTTGGATACATTACAGTTATAGCAGTATGGTACAACAAGATTCTATACTAGGGTACTTGGATTAATTTTCTACTGCTACTAATGAGGTGCAGCATAATGGGTAAGGGGGTACATTACTGAGTGTGTCATCCTTAAGGAGATGTTAAACCAAGATGGATCAGATTGAGTTGGTGGTAGCACAGGTGGATGAAAAAGATCCCATGGCACTTCTCAGAATGAAAAGGGGCTCTTTATTAACATTTACACACTCATCTTTTTACATTCATATTTCAAATTATTTGCAGGCTATCAACACAAAAGAACTTAACCCAACAGTTAGATTATTTCATTATTTTTTCTTTTATATTTCCTCTCTATCCTCCTGCCATTTCTTCCACAACCATTTTCTTATTTCAACTAATACATAATCCTCTTCCATTTTCTTGCTATATAACAAATTATCACATCTTTTTTTCCACAGCATCCATATTGGCACAAACAGTACTTTATCCCATTTACTAATACCACATTTTTATCATATTTATACATTTAATATCTTCTCATTTATATTCATTTTTAAACTTTTCTCAAAATTCTTTATTCTTTTTGTAATCCAAAAACAATGTTTTATTGTTTCTTCTTTACTACATTTAAAACATTTTATTTCCTCCATCACCTTATATTTAATGTTTCCTTTTTCCAGTAACCTGTCTAAATTCTCCACAGGAAAAAAGTCCTCTGCTTCATAAAAAAAAATTAAATCTTTTACTTCTGTCTTTATTTCCTTTTTCATCTTATTTTAACTGCTTCCATAGTACACAAAAAATCTAAATTCATATTACACAATTCTTTTCCTTTCCCATCAACTTCTCTTACATTCAACTTAAGTAATTTCATTTTGTTCATATTCTTTTTCTTCTACCATGACTCCTAATAATTTTGTTTTCCCTGTTTTTTCTTTCCATACATTTTTAAATTTTTCATATAGCATCTTACCTTCCATGTCTTTTTGTGTTTATTTTACCTTTCTCATTAGCCAAAATAAATACATAGATTCTAAATGAATCACTTGATTTTTTTAAATTCAAAACATCATCTTTTTATTATATATTATTCCTTTTCTCACCGGATTCACCCTTGAGTCCCAAATTAAGCTAAGAAAATCTCTAATAATTCCATTGGAGTGGGAAATATATATCCCTGCTGAATATGCTATTGTTCCTAATACATAAGTAATCATCATGTATGTCTTTTAACTGTTAAATAGAAACTGTTATACCAAGCTAATATGTTTTTATTTGTTCCCGTCTCTCTCCCCATTGACTTATTACACTTTCATACTCACCAAATGTCACTCTCAAAATCTTTGCTTCCTTTCTTGTGAAATATATTCCACTTATTTTTTATCTCACTAAATCCCTTATACTTCATTTTATTTAACTGAAGATCAGCTATATGTAACATCTTTTGAGCTACTTTACAACCTCACCCATCCATCACTTTTTTTTCTTATTAGAACAAAAATCGTCTGCATATGTCATACATATTGGTGATATAACATTTCCTTCCATCTCACATCTCACCTCCTTCATTTCATACATGCATGGCTGTACTACTACGTTCATTATTAATACAAATAAGCATATATCCATCACGTATCAGTATTTACTCCTTTTTTAATACTTGTTTTTATTTCCCATTCATCCAGTTGTCATAATGTGCACCCATGAATTCTCAAAACATTCATTACATTAATATTTTTCTGCTATGCCATAAGCCTCTAAATTCTAATGCATTGCTTCATATCTCACTTTATCAGATGCTTTAGCTACATCACTTACTACCTTTCTTACCTCTTTATTTTCATTCAATGTCATTTCCACTACTTTTTCTCTATAAATCCTTTTGTACCATAAATCCCTTCTCCTACTACCTCACCCTCCATTATACTTTTCTTCATCCATTCGTTTAATATATACATATCAAAAAAGCTTCTTTTGTCTTTATTTATTTCCTTAAAATGCTTCTAACTTATACCATGTAATCCTGGAGCTGCTTCATTCTTATTTTATCACCTTCTCTATGCCTTCTGTGTTGTATCATTATCTAAAAAACTCCTAACTTTTACACAATTTTTTTACTTCCTATTCTTCTTGCCCATCTATTGACTCTTTTCATACATTTTCTCTACAAAATTTTCTACTAACGTTAAGGTGTCTTTTCTCATATTTTATATTTCAGAAAAATGCCTATATAACATAATTTTTACTTTTTCTTTATTCTTTTCATATAGCTGTTTTTGCATTTCCCTTATTTTGTCACTTCCTTTTTCCATTACTTTCTCATAATGCTTTGAAATTTCTTTCATTGTCATCATCAACCCTCTTTTCCCATTTTCTACATGGAATTGGGGTGTCATATCAACTGTTGCCATCTCTCTCTCTCTAATCAATGTCACTCTCCTGCCTTCTTTAACACTCATGCCTGACTGTCACAGGTCTTCCCTCATAAAATCCATCCATTTCTTTGCTGGATGCCCACATTTCCTCTTGCTTTCTTCCTGTCTGTCTCAAATATTTTTACCAGATTGTCTTATGTTTTTTTGCATATGTGCCCAAACCACCATAATCTGTCTGTCTCTTTGACCTTTTCTGCAATTGAAACTACTTTGGCTTCTGCTATCATGTCCTTATTTCTACATCTGTCCCAAAATGTGCATCCTAACACCCATCTGAGGGACTTCATCTCCCTTTACCACTAGCTTCCTCAACTGCTCTGCCTTTAGTGCTCACGTTTTTGTACCATACAGTAATACTGGTCACACTATTGTTTTGTACAACTTACCTATCAGCTTAATTAGCATTTGTTTGTCATGTACTACCCCTGACCTTCTGTGACAGTTGACTGCAGCTCTTCTAATTCTACCTTTGACATCCTCAATCATACATCTCTTTTCCTTAACAGTCCTCAAGGATACTTGAAGCTTTGTGATATGAATGTGATACAAAAGAAGGGTACATCGAGTTAGTGTGATTATTTGACTGTTGTCTCGCTATATCTTGACATTCTCTTTATTTTCTTTATTAAGTAATGTTATATTCTGGAAGTGTCAGCAGGCATGAGAGATAATGCAGTGTGTTCTAGAACAGTTTAGTGATTTCAGCAAAGTCACTACATTTAATTATGAAATATGTCTTGTATGTGTGCTGAGGGGTTCCCTTTAAATCATCGAATGTTCAGAACATCGAAGTTCTGATCATCAAGACCAGAACACCGATGTTCAGAACATCGAAGGTTTAAAGTGGAAGTGCCAGGTAAGTGAGATTGTGGAATGTTGGGTGTGTATGCAGGGCAGCAAGGTGCCCTGCATGTTGTGTGTGTGCCATCTGAGTGTTGGCATTGCAGGTAGGGTATGGGAAATCTCCCGTTTAGCACTACCGTATATAGTGGTAAATGGGAGATTTCCCTTACCCCACTGTAGTGCGATCTCGGAGTTGGAATATTAAAGTAGAGGGGCTGTGGGGGGTGCAGGGGGGGCAAAGCCCCCCTCCATAACATAGTGTTTGTGATTTTTTTTTTTACTGTTCATTTTGAATTTTCGATGTTCTGAACATCGATGTTCTGGTCTCAATGATCAGAACGTCGACCTTCTGAACATTCGATTATTCAAAGTGAATCTGTGCTGAGATATTCCAGTAAAGTACTAAAACTTGCAAAGTCATTGAAATATTCTAGTGTAACCCTTGAAAATGCAAAATCATTGTATTTGGCAGAAATTGCTGTTCCTTCTGGGGTGGGTGGCCAACACCACAAAATAATCTAGCAAGATCCAGCCACATCAGTGGGGAAAAATGAAAAACCTATTACAGTCCACTGCCACTCACACAAAGTCAATGTAGTGCAAAAAAAGAAAAAAAAAACTTGGTAAAGGATAGCTATTGAAACCATAATTTCTCTGAATATCATTTATGTTTTATGTTTGTAAACTGCATATCTTCATTTGATATTATCATAGTCAAAATTCTGTGTCTTTAAAACATCACATTAAGTTGGAGAGGGTGTGCATCAGGACTCAGGTCTGAGCCAACTGCTGTTTTATACTGGTGATGAACTACATTAGCAAACAGGTCCGAGGGAGCAGATTAACAAAGCTGTATGCAGACGATATGGCATTATAGTCAGACTCTGAGCAAGAACTTAAGCAAAGGATAGGAGAATGGAATGCAAATCTGAAGGCACATG
Source organism: Protopterus annectens (assembly GCF_019279795.1). Taxonomy (NCBI): domain Eukaryota; kingdom Metazoa; phylum Chordata; order Ceratodontiformes; family Protopteridae; genus Protopterus; species Protopterus annectens. Next base: position 1,059,491,723 of record NC_056728.1, on the reverse strand, counting down.
GGATGAAACTAAGTACAGATAAGATGGTGGTAATGGCAGCAAATTGGGGAAATCAGAAAAAGCTGAGAACAGAGATAGAAGGGAAGATAGTGGAACAGGTAAACAGCTTCAAGTATCTGGGAGAGGTGGTTGAGGAGAAGGGTAGCCTGAATGAAGAGGTCAAAGCTAGAATCAGAGGGGCTGCAGTCAACTGGCATAGAATATCAAGTATAGTCTATGACAGAAGAATGCCAAATAATCTGAAAAGTAAGGTGTACAAGACAGTGGTGTGACCAGTACTACTGTATGGTACAGAAACCTGGGCAATAAAGGCAGAACAGTTGAAGAAGCTAGAGGTGATGGAAATGAAGTGCCTGAGAAAGGTGGTAGTATGCACACTGTGGGACAGATAAAGAAATGAGGACATAAGAGCAGAAGCCAAAGTAGCTCCAGCTGCAGAAAAGATCAAAGAGAACAGATTACGGTGGTTTGACCCCATGTGCAGAAAAGCAAAAGACAATCTGGTGAGGAAGATTTTGGACAGACAGGAAGAAGGTAAGAGAAAGCGAGGATGTCCAGCAAAGAGGTGGATGGATTATGTGAAAGAAGATCTGTGACAGTCAGGCATGAGTGTTGAGAAGGCAGGAGTGTGGCACTGAATTGAGAGAGTTGGCGACAGTTAACATGATACCCCAACCCCATGTAGAAAAAATGGGAAAAAGAGGGTTGATGATGATGATGACCAAGGTTCTATTTATTCTACCAGGGGAAATGCAGCCAGAGCATCAGGGAACTTCCCCTACACTTTTCAATAGGTGTCAAGGGATCTTTTATTACATTATTACATTTGAGCTATCAGCAACTCAGGCAGATGGAGCCTTGTTTAGCATCTCAACACAATGGCAGCATACTCAGGTCTTACCTTTCTGATCACTTTAAATGCACTTCTTATTTAATACAACAACATTTCTTGTTTAAAACATTTGTTAAAGGTATATTTTCAATTTGTACTTTTGAGCATTTTTTCCAGTAAGCAGTGAAACAAACTGTATAAACCAGTGATGACAAAGGTACCCATTTCAGGACATCTCATACGACTATAATGACTGACTGTAATTTTCAGTGGTTTGGCAAAGAGTTCAGCAGTTGGTATGAAGGATTAAGGCTCTTGCTTCCTGCAGTCAAGGTACAAGGTTTGAGTCAGAGTTAAGTCATTTACTTAACTATACTGCCCTCTCTAACGGAGGGCATTTTCCACACACACTAATGTGCCAAATCAATAATGTTTTATAGTCTGAACACACTTTTACACCAGGCAAAATAAATACTTATTGTGTTTGATGCACATCACGTGTGCATTCCATTTGGGCCCAAATACCAGGCAATCAAAATCTCATGCATGTGTTTGCAAGCAGGAAATCAAAAAACGTGTGCATGTTTGATCCATCTGTTTCACTGGTGGTCAGAAACATCCTAAAGCAGCACACCAAGCAGTAGCAGGAAATCAAATCTTGCACATGCATTTTCAAGTCAAAAATCAAAAATTTAATTTGTGTGTTTGCTAATCAAGCAGGAAGCAAACTTTTTTTTAAGTTAAATTACTGTTGTGACCAGGCCCTCCAGTCAGCAATGGGCCATAGGCAGCTGCCTAGGTTGCCTACTGCTGGATCCGGCTCTGTTGGTGAATATAACTAAGGGGATAAAGAAGGTTCTGATCCCCAAAATAGAAATGAACAACAGCCACAGCAACCAATGATAAAAACTTTATTCACCTTTAGCGCCTCAGCAAAAATTCCTTCAAAGAGTGAATTTCACAAACAGCAATCACAATATATACCATTAACAATTAAACAAATTACATAACAAATTAATACATCCAATTACAATCTCTATTTTAACCCATAGGAGTCAGTGTATTATACTTAAGAATATATACTGATTCCTTATATAATAATTTGTCCTTAATAGAGATTAATTCTCCCAAATTTAGAGTAACCTTTTCCAAAATACACCCCTTTAAAAGCAATGAAGTACTATTATGAAAAATTGTAAAGTGCACAGCAAGGTGGCTTTCTATATGTACATTTCTATTATCTCTAATATGTTCTTGGACTCTTATTTTAAACATTCTTTGACTTACCCCACATAAAACTTATCACAAGGACATCTTAAAATATAAACAATTCCCTCTGTGTCACATGAAAAGTATTGTGTGGGGTTAAAACTAATTCCATTTACTCTCAAAAAACTATTAACTATTTGCTTGCATAACATTTTTCACAAGGGTGGGTGCCTATCTTAGAACTAATTTTATGTCCTATGTTAACATCTGGTGCAACAAATTTACTATGCACTACTAAATCTGCTAAACTACATCTCTTTTTAAAAGAAACGTATGGCCTCTGACTAACAATATTTATCAATTCTCCAGTAGTTTTTTGAGTTTTACCATGGAAGCCTCTCGCACAACTATTAATTTTTTAGATGTTAGTTTGAGCATCCAGGCAGGAAATTTGATTCCCTCACTTTATCGCAAACCCTGCTGGAAGAATACGCTCCTGAGCTACGACAGCATGCATCCTAGGCATGTCTTTCCGGGCATAGTCAGGAGCCAACTCATAAGAGTAAGCAGAATGTGTAAAGAAGAAGCGACTAGATCAGCTCAAGTAGACCTCATGGTAAAGTTGTTTGAGGAGAGGGGTTATGATAGTAAAATGATAGAGGAGATTAAGAAAGACCTGTTTGGGCCTGTATATGAGGTAGAATTTAAAGACAGGCAGAAACCATGTGGTTTTCATCCAGGCCCCCCAGCTAAAGATAAGATTAGACTTACGATTACTTATACTAATGATTATGCAGCAATAAAGAACATCATAAGTAATAATTGGAAGGTTCTAGCAGTTGATCAAAATACTCTTTGTTTAGTAGGCAATAAACCTAGTATAGCCTACCGCAATCATAAGAATTTAAAGGGATTGCTTTGTGACAATTTTAAGTCTAGTGAAGCAACTGCTACTGTTAAGGTTAATAGGAGAGGGACCTATCCCTGTATGCATTGCAACACCTGCAGGTACATAAGCAAAGAACAGGACTTTATACACCCCACATTGAACTTGACCTTTATGCCTAGATTCTATGCCAATTGCGTGACACAGAACCTGATATATATCGCAACTTGTGAGCATTGTACAGCCTTCTATGTAGGGCTGACCAAGAGACCATTTAAAAAGAGACTGTACAACCATATTTATGATATCCGTCAGAAAAAGGAACAAAATGCTTTAGCCAAGCATGTCATGGCATTTCCTGATCACACATTCTGCTTTAGAGTTCTTCAGATTGTTAAGAAAAGTGATAGAGGAGGGGATCATGTTGATCATCTAGAAAAAATAGAATTGGAATGGATTTTTAGATTTAGAGCACATATGCCTCCAGGTTTAAATGCATATGTTTCACTCAAACCCATTCTGAAAAGTAGGGACTAAATATGCATGCCCTAGTGGTAATTCAGTAGGTATATATAAACAAACATATATACATCTTTATACATCTACAAACAGTTTTGAAGCTGTTTATCCAGGATTGATGTTTAGTATCTCTATACACTAGATAGTATTCCTAAACATATATTTATACACACCTTTTTGTTTCGTTTATCCATTTATTCAGTTGGAACCATACAACTTTTTACATTTTTATTCATCTGGAATCAAGGTTCCTTATATATTTCACCTTTGCTAGTATGTTTGTATATGTATATGCTGGTTTCAGTATAAATGAATGAATAAATGTAAATATTTGTATATATCAGTGTTATTATATGTACATGCATATATTTTAGACTACCAGAATGTTTTAGATATTTATATATTTATTTATCTATATATGTCTATATATTTATTTATACATATGATAATATTCTGCTAGTATAACAGAGGTTATGATTTGATCTAAATACAGGTGTACTAATGAGTTAGGTCAGTATACTTTACATTAGTTATGCAGTCTATATTTTCTGCAATAATTATCTAATCTTATTCGTTAGTTGGAAGTTATCTGTACATTAATTGTCTCAGAGTTTTAGCAGTACTTGCAATATTGTAATATTGTTGATCTACATGTCATGCTTGATGTTTTATACATAGGCTGTTAACAACAGTTTATATTTTATAATTTATTTTTAGTCTTGTATGAAAGACACATTATGCAGTAAGAAAGTAGAGATGTGCCTTTAAGATAATGGCCAGGTTTGACAATTAACTTCATAATTACATGGTTAATTGAATAATAGATGGTTTTGCACTAGTATAAAAAGGAAAGTCTTCATTTTAACTTTGATCTGAAGAAGCGTATGTTAATAGTACGCGAAAGCGCTCATCTTCTGTTATTTCAACTAATAAACTTGATATATATGTTATGTGGACTACTACGAGCATTCTTTGAACGAACAGTAATTCTCTCTCTCGATCACCGCTTGTTTAAATAGTTTATCTGCTGCATTTTTAATTACAATCTCTATTTTAACCCATAGGAGTCAGTGTATTATACTTAAGAATATATACTGATTCCTTATATAATAATTTGTCCTTAATAGAGATTAATTCTCCCAAATTTAGAGTAACCTTTTCCAAAATACACCCCTTTAAAAGCAATGAAGTACTATTATGAAAAATTGTAAGGTGCACAGCAAGGCGGCTTTCTACATGTACATTTCTATTATCTCTAATATGTTCTTGGACACTTATTTTAAACATTCTTTGACTTACCCCACATAAAACTTATCACAAGGACATCTTAAAATATAAACAATTCCCTCTGTGTCACATGAAAAGTATTGTGTGGGGTTAAAACTAATTCCATTTACTCTCAAAAAACTATTAACTATTTGCTTGCATAACATTTTTCACAAGGGTGGGTGCCTATCTTAGAACTAATTTTATGTCCTATGTTAACATCTGGTGCAACAAATTTACTATGCACTACTAAATCTGCTAAACTACATCTCTTTTTAAAAGAAACGTATGGCCTCTGACTAACAATATTTATCAATTCTCCATCCTTTAACAACATAGGCCAATAATATTTTAAAATTTTAACAATTTGTTCACTAAAAATATTATAAAGGGAAACAAAATAAATATTCTGTAAATTGTTGCTACCATTCCTCCTAAAATTAATTGGAGTAACTTCTACTGGCAAAGGACATAACGATGAATATTTATCAGCACATTCACCCTTATTATCATATTTAACAAAAATCTCACCATTATAACTTTAACTCCTCGATAAGCTTCTAGTACTGTATTTTATTATAACCTCTACTTAAAAACATAGCCAACATATGGTCAGCTGCCATTTCAAAATCTATATCTAAACTGCATAGTTTACTTAATCTTAAAATTTCCCCATACGGCAAAAAAATCGATAAAATGGGGGTGGCAACTACTGCCATGTAAAAAGATGTTCCCCTTCCCCATTTTCCTATAAACCAAGGTAACTACACCCCCTTCAATGGAACCTACTAATTTAAGATCTAAAAAAATTAACTTCATGGTCCATCCGTAGGCCATCAAACTTCAAATTAAACCTATTGCTATGTAAGAAACAAACAAATTAATTAATCTCACCAAAACCATCATCACAAACAAAAAACAAATCATCTATGAAACAAAAATATTTAACAACAAAATTAAAAAAAAAACTACTCAGATAAAGAACTTCCATCTCAAACATAGCCATAAATAGATTGGCATACATGAGGCAATCAGAGCCCCCATAGCTGTTCTCTGTATTTTATGGAATATTTCATTCTTAAAAGTAAAAACATTATTACTTAAACAAAATTCAACAAGTTCCTCTGTATAATATGATAAGGGGCTATCTCACAAAAAACTTTTCAAAGACTGTAACCCGTGTCCATGTTGAATGCTGGTATATAAACTTTGAACATCTAACACCATCAAATACATATTATTCTTTCAATTTAAACTGGATATTGATAAAAAAAGTCTTGGGCAACTTTAATATAAGAGGGAATTTTTTAACATATTTAAATAAAAAATTGTGAAGAAATACATCAATATTATGAAGAAAATATGTACACACTGAAACTATTGGGCATCCCATTAAGTTATCTAAACCTTTATGCGTTTTTGGTAAACAATAAAATAAAGCTAATTCGCAACTGTATACAGACAATTTCCTTTGTACATCATTCTTATCAGAATAGTCCAGTCTAAACCCCTTTTGCAATAAAAGTTGATACTGTTTAAGGGCTTCCTGAAAACAAACAATGTCACACCTTTGGTATACATGTATATCATTTAACAATTGGTAACACATATGCATATATTGCTTATAATTCATAATTACAATACAATTTCCTTTATCTGAAGACTTTACAACTAATTCAATGTTACCACTTAAATCCATCAGGCTATGCCATTGATCTCTAAATAAATTATACTGAATACTGTGTCTAGAAGCCACAGAATTATTATACAGTTGTTCCACTGAAAAAATTAAAAGCCATGGAGAATTATTGTATACATTCATTTACAAAAGGAGGAATGAACTATCAGATTTTACCCTTGAAGTGTCTAAATGACGATAAGCATTTTCATATACATCAGTCCATTCCTCATTGGAAGAAAAAAGCTCTCATCAGAACTCCTCTCCAATTTCTCAACAGTAACATGTCTCAAAGAGTTTTATGAAAAAACTGGGCAAGATCCAACTTTCTTACTAACCGAACAATTTCACATTTAAGAGTATACAGTCTTCAGAATCACAGTTGGTACAAATTTTAAACCTTTACCTAAGACAGATTTTAACGTTTCTGACAATTCAACCCCTGCGATATTAATAATAGGGATTGAATAATCATTAACAACAACATCACTATTAATAGCAATAGCATTTACATTTTGTCCTGAATTAATGCCATCTACCTTTTTATGTTGTTCATTAAATGTCCCATCTGTGGATTGTCTTTGTATGTCCCTCTCTCTTTCTCTCTGTTGGACAAAATGTTTCATTTACTTTCCTCTGGAAAAGTTTCAGCATGTTTTACAGGCTGCTGTGCAGCTGGGAAAGAAGGATAGTTTTCTCCTTCACTATCGCCTTCCGTAAACTGTTCCGAACCCTCTGAGAAAAAAAACACCATTGACTTTTTCTGTTCTGATCCCCACATGGGGGTGGAGTTTAGGGGGCACATCCATTACAAAAAATAATTTTTCAACTTTTTACAGTTTTCAAATCATACTGCTTGATGTTTAAAAAATTTGTTTAGTGTAACTTGCTCTAGGATGATTCAACCAAATCTAAGTTTGCTCCAACACATGATATTTAGTTTTTAAATACACACTGTCAAGTGATCAAGTTAAAAGGCCAGTTCAGGATGTAAACAAGTTGATGAATTAGCACAAAATATTTACAATGAAATATATATATATATATATAGATATATATATATATATATATATATATATATATATATATATATATATATATATATATATATATATATATATATATATATATATATATATATATATATATATCTTTTCTACAATATAGTAAAACTCTTTTGCTTTCAGTGGGTTATATATTAAGAAGTATTAAGAAGTAGAATTCCTTCTTCATCATTCATTATCCTGAAGCTTGAGTTCTTTGCAATGGAGACTGAAATAATGCCAGCCTAGACAAAAAAAGCTACTAGGAAAAAATGAACTACAGTTTTTCTGAGAATATGACCAAGTAAATTTTATTAAAATAACAGACCCATTTTATTGCTTTCATCGTAATTACAAAGACTCCCTAAAACTGGTGTAAAATATCACTAACTTTATAAAATACTAAACCGTTAAATGAATGCAATGTTAGGCCACCTATAAAAAATAAAGGTAACAGCCAACATAAATATAATGGTATAATAGTAATCAAAGAAACAAGACTGAGGAAGGAAAGTGATAAGTATTATTATGTCTTCAGTCATTTAATGACCTCATATCTAGTACATTTTTGAAATTTAAAATGTCATTAAATCCAGGTGGGAGCACAGACATTAAATATGATTTGCCGGCAGTATTGTTTATCATCTAGGCTACTCTCTAAGCCTCCCACATTTCATGTCTAACACAGCTGTAGCAGTAACCAAATAAAAACTTTTGAAACTGTTGCAAATAATAGAATGCTTGAAAGGGGCATTTTTTTTTTAATTTTCTCTATTGATGACATATGAGTAAATAGAACTTTTGACACCATTATAATGCAGCCCAAGAGATATTCATTGCAGATGTTATATCCTGCAAAATAAAGTGCTTTCTTGGACTAAAATTTGAAGTAGCCCAAGTTCTTTAGCTCTTAGTGGTATGGTCACAGTAGGAAAAGACAGAACTGACAATAATCCTATGCTGTTTGCACACGTTGTATGCATAAGTATCCTTCAGTATGTTTGCTCCATTTTCATTCATATTTTTTATTCCTCTTACATAAAGTTTTTGTATTTGAATTCATTTTGTTAATACATGTGGATCCTACCCCACTAGCTTTCAAACTTTTGGTTGACCAAGTTTAATATGCCAATTTTACATGCTCTATTTCAAACCACTTAAGTTTCTAAACAGTTAAAATCATAAATGTCTACTATTCAAAACCAGCTCTGCGGCATAGCTAGATAAAGTCTTGACTACCTCTAAGGTAACCCAAATTGAAATATTGGTTTGGGTGGCAGTAGGAGCTGTTGTACAAGTTGGGAGTAAATGGTCATTGCTGTCTCATACTTCCTGCCGATATGGATGTGTCTTTACCTTGCTATATGGGTGATACTGAGTAGGTGTATTAGGGGTTCACCCCATAGGGTTAGAGCCTTGAGATCCCTTACTGCTGTTTACTTCTCATACAGGAGAATTCAGCATGCTGAGGCATGTTTTATTCTGGTGGGCAGCTACAGCAAAGCTTGAAAAAGCTGTTGCAGGAGTGGAGTGGGGGCACTTTGCCAGGTAAGAGGGTAGGCCACCTGCAAGACAAACAAGCTTGCCTGCTCCCTATGACTTGATTTTTGTCATGGACTGGACAAGCTGAAGTGAGAATCTCCAGTCATTAACTAATGGGCTCTCGGACTCTCACCTTACTTGTGCTCCTGCTGCAGAGTAACTAATGGGGTGACAGAGTGCATGTAGGGGAGTCATCAAGCTCAGTCCTGTGAGGGGTTAATAAATAAAAAAAAATGTGTGGCTATTATTCAATAATGCTCTAGAAATTAGGGAACTACAATGGATAATAAGATTCCAGGCGGATGTGTCACCAGGTTTAAATAATGCTCTTAGCATCAAACCTGTATTAGTTAAACGTCAATATGATAACTTGTGATATATATGCATACCTTTTCTCACATATTTTTATCTTAACTGCTTGGTTTTATTAACTATGCATATTTTTAATTTTATAATATGTTTTTAAAATTACTAAATGATTATACAAAACAATTTTATTGGTGTGTTCTTAGTGGCTGGTGTAATCATGTGATACTGAATGTGCCTCTATATGAATGTACTCAGATTGTGTTTATACAAGCTTCTGTGATTAAACTTGGCGTTTCTTTTGTGATTATCTGGTGTTTTATGGTCTGATGATTGAAGGTCTTTGGTGCTATTTATATTTTGGCTATTATTCAAGGCAGTATGGGTTTCAAGGTCATTTTATCACAACCCTCTGCTTTTCTTGTCTCCCTAATATAACCTCTTTCTAAACAGTTTCAGGAAGATACCAAGAACAGCCCTTACCTTAGTTCCCTTGCTCAAGTAGTCCTTTCATTAAAAAACATGGTTTCTTCTGCTGTTAGCCTACTAGGTTGATTCATTTGACCCTTGATAATATTCCCTTTACAGTAACAATGCCTGATACTATGAAGCTTTATATGCATTACTATCACCTGTTGATCACAACAGAAAATCATCTTGCCTCATTGTCTTTGCCAGTGATACATTTAAAGAATATAACACTCAAGTTATCATTCACACAATTCATGTTAAGAAATGGAATAGAAATGTTTACAAAACAAGCATTGCTGTAAAAGTAATTCAACACCAGCTGATAAAATAAGTGCTGCATATGTGAAACATAAATAACATTTGAGGGAGAAACAGAACTATTAAAAACCTACACATCTTTCCATATGCCAAGTACTACATTTGCCTAGCTGGAGGCAATACTTTCTCTGTACTTGTTGAAGAAATTTGTTAGCAAAAACAAAATAATTCTGATTCAAAATAATTTCCAGACATTCACACTATAGACAGACTGACCTGTTAAATAATCGTAAACAGTCACTTAAATATTCTCTTGTCCATATAATTCCAGTGTCATGTAGACAAAAATAGTATACAACTTTGGCATGTCTGCAGTTACCATCACATATTGTTAATGCATTCTGCAGAATCTAAAAAAAGGTGAACATAAATTTCTAATAGCCAGGTTCAATTTATGTACTGCCACAAACAAAAAGGGCCAGTTTTTAAAACCACCTGAAGTTATTACTGGATGTAAATGTGGGGTTCCCAGGGTTTTATGTAGATTTGGTATTCACAACATTATACCCAGCCAGTAGTGGGCAACAGTGAGAAAAGAGGTTTCTCCTAGAGTAACCCACTAATTATTGATTATTTACATGCCGTCCACATCTACCCAGTTCTCATTTGTTAAAGTCCTCCATATGACTGCCTAGATCCATCAGATATGTCACATGTCTGTTCTCTGTGAGTCTCTAATGCATACACAGGTTACATGTAGACATGCTGTGCATGCCTGTGCCTCAGTTAAGCTCTTCTTTTATTTGCAGTACTTACTTTTGCTCTTCCACTAGTCCATATCTATACATATGTAAATTCATTTAAAGTTACCACTTAAATCACTGGTCTGCCTCCTTGCCTGCTAATAAATATTTTTTTTCCCTAAGTTATTCTTTATCACTGTTTTCAAACTGCACATACCTTTTATATTGCATTTGTTATGCTGCACAAGCCATGTAACTGTTAATTTCTCTGTGGCCTTCATTTAGCACTTGGATTCAAAGGCGTCTGCAATCTGTCTAGTGAGACCATTTTGTTTAACAAACTACTCAGTCATTTGCTGCTGGCTGCAGAAAAATTACTGTATAGACTTTTTTTCTGATAACAGATTTGTGCAACAGTTTGCAAATCTGAGTGCTGTACAACTGGGCTTGGCATCATAAATCTTAAAAGAGTTATATTATAGGGCGCAATCAGAAGTTTCCACATCATTCCTGTCAGTAATGCCTAGATGAAGTAGAATTTGCAGAATTTAATAACACAGATCCATAAAGCATGGAGAAGCTGGTTATGGGTGATGATAGCTGAAAGATATTATCCACAGTGATATGAAATTCTGTGCAAACTACAGACCATACTGCTGGGATGTCATCCTGCTTTGATAGAATAATGATGGTATGGCAGAGTCCTGTCTCCAGCCATTACTTGGATGTTGAATATGGATCTGTCTTCTTCCTATGTCATCTTATAACTACTGAATTCCATTTTGCTTCCAAGTAGTATTGCTTTCTAGAATTATTTCTATGTCCAAGCCATGGCTTGAAATCTATTTTCTGCCCAGTGTCAACCAATGACAAAAAAATGCTAAACTTCAGGCTACCACGACTATCAAGGCAAACGTTTATTCAAACGGTGAGACCAAAACTGCTTCTTCAGACCATTAAAAACATGTTCAAAAACACGTATATAATACAAATATAAACCAATCAAACTTCAAACTTCTGTCAACCAACGTCTGCCATTGCAATTGCAGGTCTATATTTCCCCAATATTATATTTTTAGTGTGAAACACTGTGCTAGTCAAGGTACCGGATAGTTTTCACTGTTTTGGTTGAATAAAGTTGCTATATCTGATAGCCATTTACATTACTGCATTTTTCTTTCAGTTCTAACTTAATGTTTAACATGCCATTAATATAACTACATCTATCAGAGTTGTTATTTTAGAATTATATGTTGCATACTGAATAAATTCTGTGTCTGTTTATATGCTTGTGTTCCTATCAGAATATAACTCCCCACTATTATAACTAGGGAACAGGTCATCAATGCTCTCTCTAAGGCCAAGAACACTGCATCAGTGGGCCCAGAAAATATCCCAGGGTAACTTCTAAATAGCATGAAACATGATCTATCAGGGCCTAAGGAATTACTATTTAACTGTAGCCTCTAAACAGGCATCATGCCTCATGAATGAAGAAAGGCAACAGTCATCCCTCTGCACAAAGCTGGACCATCTACTGGCCCTGGAAACTACAGACCCATAAGTCTCACTAGTCTTATATGCAAAGCCATGGAAAGAATTATCATGGAGATGATCAATCGAAATATAGTAAACCTCCAGACACTGAACCCAACCCAGTTTGGTTTTGTCAAAGGCAAATCATGCCTACTCATCCTGGTGGACTTCTTTGAGAAGGTCACCAAAGCAATGGATGTGGGAAAAATGGTTCGCACTGACTACCTTGACCTGGCAAAGGCATTTGACACAATACTACACTCAGTTATTGTTGATGAACTCAAGAAAGTGGGCATCAATCCTTATGTCAACTGCAGGATATTCAGCTAGCTCACAGACAGAACCCAGGAAGTTAGAAAAAGGGCAGTCCACTTCTACAATGAGGCCAATAACAAGCTGAGTCCCTCAGGGATTGGTCTTAGGACTCATCCTTTTTGGTATTTACTTCTCTGAAGTTAAGGCCAATGACAAGGGCCTCTGGCTGACTAAATTTGCAGATGACTGAAAATTAGGAGCAGTCATAGAATCCCCACTGACACAAATGTTCTCCAGAAAGGTTTCACACAGGCAAATAACTTGTGTCAGAACCATGGACTAAAATTAAATGACAAGAAATGCATAATAGTACCCCTTGGGAAGTCATCCACCCCTGAAAACTGTCATATTGACAGCACACCCCTAAGATTTGACCCAGTAGTTAGGGACTTGGGGACACATGCAGTCAATAATCTTGCCTTTGACTAGGGAGATCTGTGCCTAGCATATAAGGTATTGTCAGACCCCACCTTGATGGACCTTCTGCATATCTGCAAAACAAACAGCACCAGAATTTTCTGTTCTAAATTCTAAAATCTTGCCTGTGATATAAATAGGAACTACTGAAGGGACAGGCATGTATCCCAGAGAGTATCCTTTCTCTGGAACAGGCTCCCCATCCATGTGAAGCAGAGTTCCCCCTAATGCAATTCAAGTGTAACCTGAATAGTTGGATGGGGAACAGGAAATTCACCCCTGGTTTGGTACCTATGTCTCTAATGGTTCATCTCCCAGGCCCTGCATGTAAATGTTTCATCTCCCAAACCCCTGCTTACACTTATCTAGAATACCAGAACTTGTCAGAGATTTGGTATGCATGGCTAGGCTTAAAAAGGCCCTTGTGATTGTTTGTCTAGCACACACCTATGAACCTAAGAACCTATCCCTTTGCCAGTTAATGTATTCTTGTAGGGTTCCTTCTGTTAATTTCTGATTTGGGGTATTTGCTTTTAAAATCTCCCGAATGAAGAGCCTTTACAAAGTTAAATAGTCTTTTTCTCCATCACAACCCTCATGTTTTAGATTTATTGAATGAAAGTAAACATTACAACATTTTAAATGAAATACAGTGAGACCATCTTTTGAAAAATGGGATTGTTTATTACTGACAGGGACGAGACTGACAAGAGTTTGTATGGTTAGCAAGTACACCTGAGTCATGTTTAAGCTAGTAGTTATGAATTTGTATTACATGTACCAATAGTTTAGATTCCACATGAGCATAAAGCGAAGACCCTTTAGAATATTCTTTTGAGTAAGGCAGATTTTGTAAGAAGAAGCCCTGCATGTACTTCGGTTTCAATATTATGTTTTAGCTATTCAAACTTATCCTTATATAGATTTGCAACTGTATTTTTATCAACTTTTAGAACTGTATCCAAACAGTAACTGTAACACAATGTACAAAATGTCATATTATTTCACAATGTACTTTTATATCTCTCTCTTTCTCTCTCTGTCTATGTATATATATATATATATATATATATATATATATATGTGTGTGTGTGTGTGTGTGTGTGTGTGTGTGTGTGTGTGTGTGTGTGTGTGTGTAGTTTTCTTTGTTTTTTTTTTTTCGGCAGCAGCTTCCTTGAGATAGACAATCACATCTTTCTGAAGTATTGTCTCATAATTAAGCAACACATTTTAAATAAACCCTACAATTTCTGGTATAGGTAAGAAACAAAATAATAAAATAACATGGGCTACATATCTTATAGTCCTAAATTTGCAGACTTTCATATTAAAAAAAATGTTGTACTGATATGGTATAACCAGTGATGCACACAATTTTCAGCACATGAAAGTGCCTTTCTGTAATAGAATAACAGTAGCTCTTTTTCACTTCTTTACAAAGCTTATATCTGGCTGATAGTTTCTCTTCATAAATTTGTCGCATGTATCATTTAATTGTACTTGTGCTTCAGTTCCTGTGAAATTCTCAGCATGGTTTAAATTAATGCAATCTTTCATTTGATCATATAGCTCATTATTATGAGGTAGAGTCTTGCAAACTGCTTTTCGACCTGCTGGGATATCTGAAGCTTTCCAAATTAATAATATGCTCTTTGTCTCTCTTCAAATCATACTGGCTGTTCTTTATGTTTTGTTTGTTTCAGATCACATTTCTTCATCTTACATTTCCATAGTTTTGATTATATTTCTTCAAACATAATGTGGGTGCAACTTACTCTTTGCTTTATTCTTAAAATTATGCATTTTATTTTGTATTGTATACATTTTCATAGTTTTTATTAGCAGCACTAGCAGAACAGAAATATTTTTAAATTATTTAAATATTACTACGAGTTTAGCTGCTAACCAAGGTCATGTCACTCATTTTGCAAAATCCTACTTTGAATCCTTTGTTTATTGCTCTTTTCCTGTATTGTTTCTTCCTGCTACCTAATTACTGCTCAAGATAAACTTCTAAATGAAATTATAGCTTTCTGTGTTATACATATGATTCATTCAAATGTGTTGCTGGTTAACATTTTAAACAGGAATTTAAATAATTTTTAAATGCATTATACTGGATGTGAATACATGAACTATTTTACTGCATAGGCGTTGCACGGTATGGAGTCAAGTGGGCAGTTTGCCAAAGCATCCATTAGAAGGAAGTAAGGAGGTAGAGTTCCATAGACAGCAACCCACCAGCTAACATGAACAGTGCAATGAAGGTAAAAAAGTGAAAAGGACACAGAGCAAGGATTAATGCAAGTGATGTGGAATATGTGCTGATGTGAGACATCTACATAGAAGAGGAATGTAACTGCAGCATTTAAAATGTTAAAAAGATGACAATATGAGTCATCACTAAATTCATGTAAATACATGTAAAAACGACATTATATTATATATGTATGCATGTCACTTAATCAGCAGCTGTCACTGTTGCATTCACTATATAATAATACTTGTATACTTACAATCCTTAAAGAAGATGCATTTTTGTATTATAAAGACTATGTTACTAGTGAAAAATAACAGGCTAACAAATATACAAAGTCAAACCAAAATAAATATTAATACAAGAACATTTATATACAATATGCTTGTGCTTAACAAGTCATCCTACCTGGAAGTCATACACAATGTGCTCTTGAAGGGATTCCATTTTAAGTAGATATTCAGCCAGTTTATCAGTCCCACTCACTTCACCCACAGCTGGAGGGAGTAGCATTCTGTCCTGGTTCAATGAGTAGATAGAGATGGTAGAGGTTATGAATGAGGAATCTTTCTCCATCTCTCTTCTTGCACATTGTGTGGTACATTGTAGTAATTTTGCCCCTATAGTAGTAGACAAAATGACAACAGGGCAAGTATTTTCTGAAAAGTCCAATGGTAATGGCAGATATGAACATGAATAACAAGAAAGTCACCTGACATGCTTTTCAGACATCCATTTCTTTTCTTCTGTTTGTATGCTGCCCTAGTTTGCTACTGCTCATTATGTGCTGCAAAGAAATTGAATCATCAGTCAATATGCAATGTGTACAGTCAATCTGATCCAAGTATGCATAGCCAGTGTCATAAATTAGAATGATACATATTTAAGCAGGTTCCTGGCATAGTTACTAGGGAATGCATGCTGTCACCAGTGTTTCTACACAGCAGTGAAATGTTAATGGAATTTTAATAAGGGGGGCACTGGCAACAGCAAAAGCCTGTACATAGTGCTCTCACATAGGATCATAGCAGATTACTAGGCTATCAACCTGGAGGTCATTTTAAGCCTAGCCGTTTCATCCCAATATAATATCATAGAAATGGTAGTCAATACCCAAGATTGCATTTAGTGATGACCACCCAAGTCCATGAGGTTTGTAGGTACTATCCCCAGTAAGAATTTACAGTGCCCCATCCACTCATCCAGGTTCCTCTTGAACGGTGTCATAGAAGTGCTCTGTTTCACATGAAATCTTGTTCCAAATAAGCATCAGTCACTGGGAGATAAATCTGTCACTCGAGAATGTTCTATTTAAGTCACAGGCCATATTTATGTCCCTGGAGCGGGCAATCCAAGTCCCATTTGATTTACAGATTTGCAGCTCATTAGGTTTGGGTCTTGGTTTGCTCTGTAAGCCAGCCATAAGTTTCCCCTAAGAAGTGGATATGATATAGAGTATAGTGAATGGAACTTTAGTCGGTCATTGTAAAGCACGTGCTGGAGCTTCTTGATCTTCTTTGTTAGAAACCTCTGAGGTCTATCTAATTGCTGCAGGTGCTTAGTATGGTACATACCAAACAGGGTGTTATACTCAATTATGGGCTGGATAAGTACTGAGTATAGGGGGGTTATAACTTCTTTTGTTCTCAAGGCGATGCTTTTACTAATCAAGTGTGCTACGTAGAAAGCCTTCCTTACTACAGTAGACACATGGTTTTCTAACTTAAGGTCGCAATCAAGTTGTGATCCTAGGTCCCTTACTACTTCATGGACACTTAGGGTGTTGTTTTTTTTTTCAAATAACGTTTTATTTATTTCACATGAATGAATAGGTGAACATTGTATGAAAGCATGAATATGCAGGTAAACATACTACAACCTAAACCTATAAAACACACTAAATTATGTACAATATTTACAAACTAATGTGCTACCATATAGAGAAATGTGTTAGAAGAGGAAAATCGAAGTTATAAGAGATATCAGTGGATCTCCGAGTTAAACTTAAAGTGGGATCTATACCATAATCCGAGACAGGAGCTGTGAGCTAGATTAATCACAAAGAATTAGGTCGAATAAACTTTTCCAAACTTTTTCAAAGTAGGCTTTTTTCCTAGGTCCTTTTGTGATAAGCTTTTGCGTTGAAATATATTTAAAAGCCATCTCCTTAAAGTTATTCCAGCAATGTTTGGTGCGGCCCATCCAATTTTTGGTGATATATAATTTAATAAGAGTGCAAAGAATGATTAGTATATGAAGTTTTAACTTAGAAAGCTTTATGATGGGGATGTGAAGGATCGCTGTTTACCAGGAAAGGGTAGATTTGTGGTAACCCATTTTCTCGAGGCGTACTTTTAATGAAGACCAAAGTTTGTGGGTATATTTACAGAACCAGACTATGTGAAGAAGGTCTGCTTTTGGGAAGGAACAACATGTACAGGAGGGGGTAGTCTTGGGGTCAAACCTATTGAGCAAAGAAGGCGTATAATACGAGTTATTACTGATCATTAATTGTGTGTAAACGAGTTTTTTAAATGGGGATAATTCTAAGGTAGTTTTTATAGCAGATAATTTTTGTTCCTCCGTAAAAAGGGTTCCTTGATTGTCCCAATAACTAGAGAAAAGGCAGACCAAGTTATGTATTATAGAGTTCAAAAGGTTATACGATCTGGAGAGCCTTTTCTCTGAACTCAAAACCGCAGATATAATCTCACAGAGTTTGGTGATATCCTGACAGTTGGCCGGAAGATAAGCAAATTTTGATGAGATTAATTCTCTTAATTGCCGGAGAAAAACCTTGTATTTATTACTGACTTTAAGAATTAGTCATAGAGAAGAGAGTGTTTTGTCTTTATATTTGAGAATGTCCCATACCATAATATCCTTAATGAGAGGAAAGTCAGAGAGATGAATCATCAAATTATTGATCTTGATATTAGGATTTAAATAAAGAGATTGAAGTAAAGGAAGGGCTTTATCAAGGTTGATGGTTTTCATCAGATTTTGAAAAAGACTAATTTTATGTTTTAGGGTGCTGGATAATTTGGAGTTATTAATAACATCAGGAGAAAGAAAGGGAAGGGCTTTGGGGTTAATTTTATTGACGATCACATGTTGGTACCATATTTTCATCCAAGTAGGGTAAGAGTTATAATCTCCCTGATTAAGTTTAGAAATAGACAAAATTCTATTTGCACAAATAATCATATAATAAAGTTGAAAATTTGGTAACCCTAGACCGCCCTTTATCTTTGGGTATGCTAACTTAGAGTACGATATCCTAACTGATTTAGAAAACCAAATAAGTTTGGCTAATTCTTTATTCATCTTAGAGAATAGAGTATTAGATACCATATGATCTGTGGTGCTAAATTGGTAGAGGAGTCACTATCTCAGTTTTGGATAGAAGAGACAGACTCACGAGTTCCCATCTACGGAGGTCCTGTAATATTTTAGACCATGTTCTGAGTAGGTTATTTTGAAACATGGAAGCTTGGTTGTGTTCGAAGTGTATACCAAGATAACTAATGTTGAAAGTTGTCTGAAAGGGAGAATCAAGAAAGTATTTAGCTTTATGACTTACAGGATTAATAGGAAAAATGTGTGATTTCTTATGGTTGATCTGATATCCTGAAGCCTTTGAGAATTTATTAATAGTGTTTATGATTTTACACAGGTCAGCATTGGGATATTGAAAATATAAGTCGAGGTCGTCTGCAAAAGCAGAAAACATTATATTAGTATTTAGAACTTTGGGGATCGAGTGGTAAGAGTTCTGAGCAATATAAAGGAAGAATGGTTCAATGAAGATGTTGAAAAGAAAGGGGGATAATGGGCAGCCTTGCCTTGTTCCGTTCGCAATCCTAATTAGCTTAGATATATTTTTATTTACATAAAGATAAGTGGAGGAGTTTTTATATAGTACTTTAATCATATCAGAGAAAGCACTGGGTATATCAAAGTGAGTTATGGTTAGGAACAGAAAATCCCAATTAACTCTGTCGAAGACTTTAGAAGCATCTAGGGTTAATGCATAAATCAGGTTTTTTATCTTTTTTTGTAAATTGCATTCGGGATTCAAGGGTTAGGTTGTTATCCCAAGTGTGTCTATGACTCATAAAGCCTGCCTGGTCATGGGGAAATTAAAGAGGGCATAATTTTTTAAGTCTGTTGGCCAAAATAGTTGATAGGATTTTTATGTCAATGTTTATTAAAGAGATGGGTCTGTAGTTGTGGGGATCGACTTTGTCTTGCTTGTTTTTCAAAATCAGAATAGTTTTCGAGGTATTCCAATGTAAGTCAGAAATTCCATTCTTTATAATGAAGTTGAATACCTTTAAAAGAATAGGGGAGATTGTTAGTTTAAAGGCTCTAAAGAAATCAGAAGTGAACCTGTCAGGGCCTGTGGGTTTGCCTAGTTTGAGGTTGGTAATGACATCTTGGATTTCTTGAAGATTCAGCGGAGCAGAAAGCAGGGATCTTTGATTTTCATTCAGGGAATGGAAGTTAATAGAATTTGGAAAATTCACCATATGCATGTTAGGAGAAATATCTTCCTTCCTGCCATAAACATCTGAGTAAAGGGAATGAAACAGCTGAATTATTTCTGAGTCAGATTTATAAATTTTGTTCTGGTACTGTAATATAGAGATTCTGGGAGTACATTGATTGTTTTTTATTATTCTTGCTAGAGTTTTGGATGGAATTTGCACCCACTCTGAATATGTTGCAATAAGTTTTTGTTCTAGCAGGGAGTAGTTTTGTTGATAAAGTTCTAGTAATTCTTTTTGAGTACCATTGATCAATTTATCTAAGCCAGGGTCTGGGCTTGATCTTTGTTTCTTTTCTAAGTCGAAAAATTTTGAGATCAGATTGGCTTCCTTCTTTTTGTAAAGCTTTTTATAGAAAGAGGCCTTGTTGATCAATAAACATCTCAGTTTGGCTTTACAGGCCACCCATTGGATGTCTTGGGGGATTTCTGAGAGCTCAAGATTGGAGCTGAAGTCTGTTAGACTCTCATTAGTTTCCTGAATTATGTCCTTGTTACACAGCAGGTTGTTATTTAGTGTCCAGTTGCTGCAAAAGGGAGTCAAAGGCATCTTTGATGTGTATAAAATCATGAGGGAAATTCTTGCATGATCAGATAAAAACCTAGGTTCTGCAGTGAAGTTTAACTTAAAATTAGACCGGGATTCAGAGATTAAGAAGAAATCTAATCGTGACCAAGTGTTGTAGCATTTCGAATAGTATGTGTATATTTTATCTTTAGTTGAGAACTCACTGAATGAAATAGGATCAATAAGGTTGAAGTCAGATATCGATTCCCCTAAGGCTAAAGAGGCTTGGAAATTATACGAGGGAGAGTTACTGGTGAGATCTATGCTAGGATCTATGAAAGCATTCCACTCACCACCCAGAATAAATTGGTGATCTTGGAATGTGCAAAGAATGTTATAGATCTCCATTATAAAGACTTGTTGTTGCGAACATGGACCATAAACATTAAGAAAAAGGATTGATTTAATAGAGTAAGGGAAATGAGATGTGAAATAACACCATCTACCATTTTTGTCTGAATTTACATCCGTGATTACCCCCTGAAAATCTTTTTTAATTATAATGGCCACTCCCTTTGAGTTAGAGCTGTCACCCGCAGCTATGATAGATCTTATCCATTTTCATTTAGTTTCTTTCATCCAATCTTCCTTAAGCATATGCGTTTCCTGTAAAAAACAAATATTAGCCTGTGATTTAAACAACAGATGTAATAGAAGAGATTTTTTAGCTTTATTTTGTAGGCCTCTTATGTTCCACGAATCAATGGACCAAGCCATGTTAACTAACTGATAGAGATCAATAGGTTTGAGGCTTGATTAATCCTTTTTCTCGGATAAGGTATCAGAACCACATGAGGGGAGGAGGTGACATGTAAGATTGGGTTTAGAAAGGTGATGGAGATCCACTTCAATCTTCCAATGTCTGAATATAAACTAACAACAGCAAAGGTAGCACAGGACTCCTTCGAATACAACCCGGTGCCTAACCACCCCAACCCCTTAAATGAAGAAGTACAAAAACAAAGGTAAGAATAAGATAGTTTTTTAACTAGCAATCGAAGCACAATATAAGAAACTATCACAATTAATAACCTGAGAGAGACAAATGATACAAACAATGATACTATACATATATACATAACAATCGTCATCCAAAAATAGATCATTCTAGAACCCTATTACAATGCAACTAAGAGCCACCACTAAAAGCAGCAGGATAGAAAAAGTAAGAATAGAACTGGTAGACTTATGTTTATTATGAACGGGATAGGGAATCTATAACGTTGGCTAAAGCTCATTAGATGGTATATCAAGAGAGCCAATATATATAATTCCAGGGTTATTTCAACTAGGGAAATAATATGTAGTATGTGAGTGGACAGTGGCTAAGCTTTAGGAAAAGAAAAGAGAAGAAAAATAACAAATATGCATCAATGCCCATTATTATGCATATGTGAGTATAACAGCATATAAACAGCACTAGATAAGATTAATATAGTAATAATAAACGTGGTATGATGTAAGATGACTCACTGATAGGTATATGTCTTAACCTCGCAAGCTAGAAATTGCTATAAAATCAATATAGTAGAATAAACACAGGTAAAAACCATAACAGTCAACATAAAACATTTGTTAGATCTAACAATAATATGACCTAATATCGCTATATCAAACTATATAATGTTTACCTTAGATAAATTTCAGTGAGGAAGTAACACAACTGAATCTAACAGTGCTAATTCAGAATAAAGATACAAAGTCTACTTAGGTAAATGATATCTTGCCGAAAATAAAAGCAATAACAATTGTAAGGCAGCTAGCAAAAGTCTGTATAAAAAACTGACCAGATGTTACCTTTTAACTCCAGAAGATGATAAAAGTGACCTAATGAGCACTAAGGTCAGCAGATTGGTATGAAAGTGACAGAATAAGATAAACCCTAAGCCAAAGTACATTAACTGTGTACAGAACATTCTCCAAAATACAACTTATACAAACTAAGCTTTAGAACTCATGTAGGTAAGGCATATATACCAAACTACCAGCTGTTGTATTCAGAAAGGGATGAATGGATTGAAGAGTCCTTGATCAGCACCAAACTCCGAGGTGTATCTTGACTTAACGTTTCCTCTAACCAATCAGAAAAAATGCAGCATAAACTAATTAATAAAACAGGTAAACAAACTACTGAAGACCCAGGCCATACAGTTAAGGCAAGATGCCAGAATGATTTGATTAGTTTAAACACCACTACTAGTCATCAGGGAGTTCGCCGAAGTGAAGAAATTACTGTACAATGTACTCAACAGCTAAAGCGACACACAGTCAACTTGAGATATTTAATTAAAATGTTGAATGCTCGTTGAATTGTGGCTGGTGCTTGACAGATATAAGCACTCAGCAGGGAAATGGTGTTATTTGATGAGGGCGCTTATAACTAGAGCATAACATGAGTTCCTACCTGATGAGCAGATAAAGCTCCGATAATAAAGAGATCGCCCTCTAAATAATTTGACAACCCACAGGAGGCTCTTCAAATGTTAAAGTTGGTAGAACCAGGCTAGCAAGCTCAAGGCTGGGAACTGACAAGCCAGCATGAACAGCTTATGGTGCTATAAACAGAGGGGGAAGGATTCTGTGTGAGAGCAGCTGGAAGTCGCAGAGCAAAGGAGACCCCCTGGACAACCAGATCCAGCACCAAAAAGGTTCCTAGCTACTCGAAAGTTGAGCAGCAAACAAACAAGCCAAAATTGGAAAATGGAGCAGTAAGCATGCCTGGAAAGCCCAACCAATCACTAGAGGAGTGATTGGAGATAAACCTCTATTATCCGGTGACTGTAAAACCACGACAAATCCTTAGTTGGTAAGGTTTATATAATAAGGTATGTTACAATACTGGGACACTGTGAAAGGCTTTGAAGAATGCCTCCTTTGCCTCTTTTGGAGAGTTAACAGCATATTTTGTATCATCGTAGAAGAAGATTAGTATGTTCAGATATCGCATCTGGAACTTGATGTTCTTCTTAATTAACTCAGTGCAAAACGGAGCTAGGTTTTGTCTGCTTGTCTTGACCGAGAGAGGCAGATCTTGTGAAAAATTAAGCTTGTGTTTGTTTCAAGTAAAAGACTTTTGTTTTTTGGCAGCTAAT
This sequence comes from Protopterus annectens, assembly GCF_019279795.1. Taxonomy (NCBI): domain Eukaryota; kingdom Metazoa; phylum Chordata; order Ceratodontiformes; family Protopteridae; genus Protopterus; species Protopterus annectens. Next base: position 1,059,468,236 of record NC_056728.1, on the reverse strand, counting down.
AATATTTTTTGGGTGTCTTGAAAGTTTAACAGTCTGGTATAAACTTGATGTGGAGCAGTGGGGTCCTGTCGTTTGTGCATGGCACAGTGTGCTCTCTCCATAGTTATATCAGTAGAATAACCTTCCGAGTGCACGAGTAGTTCAAAAATCTGCTTGGTTATGGTTAGTAGGTCATGGTTTTCATAAGTCTCAGGGAGTCCTCTGATTAATATGTTGTTGCGATGACTTCTTGCCTCGAGGTCCGTCGATTTTGCTTGAAGATCAGTTATAGATGTAGTTTTGGCGCAAAGCTCTTCAGACAGGGTCTGAATTAAAGATTCATTAGACTGTGTTTTATGTTCGAGGGTGTCCACTCTGTCAACGATTTGGTTGATAGTGTTTCCAAACTTGGCAAGTTGTTCAGAAAATCCTTGTATGGCAAGCTAAATAGGTTGAAGTGCCTGTTTGAGTTCGTCCAAGTGAAAGTTGGGTTCAGTCTTGGTTTTAGCACTGGTTTTACTGGGTTCCGATGTTTGCTTATTGATTTTCTGTCTTTTGGAGACTACCTCTTTTTCTGGAGAGAAGATTGTTGATAGTTTTGCTTTTGTAGTTTGTATCTCCATTGTGTCTAATTCATTTGCCATACTCGACTGTTTCAACTTGGGATACTGAGTGTGCAAAGGATGATCTTAGGCCCTTTGGATACATGTGGCTGAGACACCTACCCCGACAATAGGGTAAATAAGATGCTTTTGATCCAGATATATCTAGCTAGACCACTGATCCAGAAGGATAAAGTTAAAGTAGTTTGCCCTTTTCTTTAGACCATAGATATTGACACTTAAAAGAGGGAAATTTCCAATGAAACTTTAACTGAGGTAGGGAGCTCTGTGCAGAGGGTGTACACTAGACGGCCACCATCTTGTATACTTAGGGTGTTGTTGATTTGATAGTGTGAGGGGACATTGTTTATGCTGAAGGGAATGAAGATGCACTTATTTGCATTCAATTTGAAACTGTGACTAATACACCAGTCACTGATCTATGTGAGACCCTCCTGGAGTATACTGACATCATTTGGGGATTCGATGATTGCACCTAATTTGCAGTTGTCTGCAAACTTGGTCAGCCACAACCCCTCAATTTTGACCTGAACTTCTGAGAAGTATATTCCAAACAGTAGGGGGCCCAGCACTAATCCCTGTGGCACCCCACTAGAGCAGGTCTGCTGGCTGATGTGGAGTCACTCACTTTGTGTGTCTGGTTTGTGAGCCAGTTGGCATCCTGTCTCACAACGAAGGGGTTTACATTCAGCTTGCTAAGTTTATCGGTAATGCCTGAATATGGGATTGTGTCAAAAGCCTTTGTCAGGTTGAGGTATGCTGTGTACACAAATTAACCCTCATCAATGGCCTTGGTCACATTTTCAAAGAACTCCAACAGATTTAATAGGCATGATTTGCCCTTCGTGAAGCTGAATTGGGTAGGATCCAGGGTTTGGAGGTCACCTATGTCTTTATTTATGAAGTCCATAATGATGCCTTCCATAGCCTTACAGATGAGGCAGGTCAGGCTTATGGGTCTGTAATTCCTTGGTTCTGTTGCTAGGCCACCTTTGTGGAAGGGAATAACTTTTGTTGTTCTGCATTCCGCAGGAACAAAGCCTGTGGTTAAGTTATGATTGAAAAGGCTACTTACTGTTGATGCTAGTTCATGTTTTAGCCTGTTTAGAAGACTGCCTGGGATATTGTCTGGTCCCATAGAGGCTATGATTTTTTGCCTTGGACAAGGCTTTGAGGACCTGCTCTTCAAATATGTAGGGTTGGGGGGGAGTTTGGGGGAAGTTTTGTTGTAAGTTAGGAGGGGATAAAGGAGTGAAATGTTCACCAAACCTATCCACTAGCAGGTTTGTTATCTCAGTGGGGTCAGTGTGTGTGATACCGGTGGCCACTAGTTCTGCACATGCTTGGGTCCTACCCTTTAGGTTATCTACATAGCTGTAAAATGCCTTATGGTTATCCTTGTCTGTACTTGATATGTTTCTCTCAAAGGAGCCCTTGGTGGATTTGACAAGTTGTCTTATTTGCCTGTTGAGACTGAGGAGGGTGCTTTTCTATTGTTGGAGCCTTGCCTCTGTTTTCTTGCACAGCACTTTTTTGCTTTTATTTTCAAGTTTGTTGATGCTGGATGTCCACCATGGCAGCTTGTTTCTACTTGGGGCTATGACTTTGATTATTTCTGGTATGGCAGAGTTTATACACTTATTTAAGTTATTGTATGTGGTTTTAGTGTAAGCTTTGGCATAGTTACCACTTCCAGCTTGGGGTGGGGCTTGGAATGCATTGATACCATCATCTAGGATGTTATAGTTTGCCTTGGTAAAGTTTTGTAGCCTGATTTCACCCTTTGTGAGTTCTTGTGTTAGTGCCAGCTTGAGGGTGACAGATTTGTGGTCAGTTCTAATTAATAAGGGTTGGACAGTTGCAGCAGTGCAACTGTTTGACATGTCAGTGAGGACCAGATCCAGAATGTTTGCTCCCCTTGTTGGGGTATGGAGAATTTGTTCCAGGGCATTTGAATTTACAAAGTTAAGAAACTTTTGTGCTAGCGAGTTAGAGGTGGTGTAGGTTTCCCAGTTGATGGTGGGATAATTGAATCCCCCATAACTCTGTGTTCAGTAAAATTTGGATTGTCTCCAGTTTGGCCAAGTAGGCTTCATGGGCATCATGACCCATGCAGGGGGATCTATAGCTGGCTATGACTTCAATTGGGATCTTACCCACTGTAACCTGGACCTGGCGTAACACCATGGAGTTGTCCAGTCTAACTAGGCTGGAGGTGAATTTATTTCTAATATAGATTGAAACACTGCCTCCTTTGGTTTTCACACATTCATTTGCAGTCTAAAGGTGCGGAAAGCATTGCAACCTTTCAAGGCTGGGGTACTCTCTGAGGCCTTGAACCAGGTTTCTGTGACTGCACAGACATCTACATCTTCTAGTGATAGAAGTGCTTCCAGGGAGTGCAGTTTTTGGTTTAAACTCCTAGCATTTAGCAGCATGACCCTTATTTTGTTGTGACTGGTTAATTTCATGTTGGTAATCTAGTTTTTGAGACCTTGTCTAAAAAGGCACTATGGGGAAGGCAAAAGCCTTTGCCAGCAGTCAAAAGCCTAAAGGTGCCAGGTGCAAACTGTATCTAACAAAGAAACAAGGTTTGTCGACCATGGCTTCCCAAGTTGACAGTAACTGGATCTCCTTTGAATGACATCAAAAACTGAGCCAATTATTGAAATCAATCATTTTTTGTTTATACTGTGGCATCATTCTAGGTGAGTGTAGTAAGCTGCTCAAGGCTAGGGACATAACTGCCTGGGACACATACTCACAAAGCTCAACCATGTCTCCCTTCAAATAGTCCAGTGAGGTACATCTCAGGCCATTCACACCAATATAAACTGTGACAGAGTCATAATGGTATTTGTTGCTGAGAGACCTAAGTGCATGTGTAATCTGATGAATCCTGGCACAAGACAGGCAGCTGACAGTGACTTTCTTCTTGTCTAGCCTGGTGAGTGGGACATCCATGTGTCTCACTACTGAGTCTCCAATGACAAGAAAATTTGGTTTATGAGTGTCACGTACTACTGGCTTGCTGGTGTTGCTATGTGTCATGGGTGTGGAGACTGTGTTAGTTGTAGCAGCCTTGTGTTTTGGAGGTGTCTGGTGTTTCATTAAGTTTTTAGAGAGAATCTCCATGTGTGTGGATTTCCATGTGTGATGCATACTATGTGTATGAGTAGTGGAACGTGCATGAATAGTGGGATTACAAGCCTATGTAGTGATGGCTGAAATGACAATGTTCTCTGTGGTACTGTTTTGAGAAAAAGAGTATGGATTCTAGATTCTTAGTGTAAATACAGATCTTGCACTCTGTACTAGAGTGTGTTACTAACAGAGGGTTATCTGTGTACATGAGGCAATTGCTACACTGCCTGAAGAGACCCAAGACAACAAGGTTGGCAGGAGAGACAAGGGTAGTACAACTGTCCATAATGCTAGGTTGAAGAATGTTGTCACTAGGGGTGGCTATTCAGGATCGATCATGGAAGAGCTCAGTGGATGGATATTTCTGCCTGGGCTTTAGGGAAAATTTGTTGAATTTAAATGTCCAGCTTTGGCCCACAACTGAGCGGCAGTGTGCAGTGCTGCACGACATCCAAAAAAGCAGAAACCTGCTCAAATGCAGGGCCTAAATACCAGAAGCTAAAAACTTGAAAAAATTTTTTTAAAAATTCAAAAGGACAAATGATGATACTTATTCCAAGCCCTAGACCAGCCTCCCTTTACCAGACCAGTCCCAATCAGCACGATTCTCTCACAAAAGTGCAGATAGGCAAGATGGCCTGGCAAACATGTGCAGAACAAACAAACCACCACAAATAGTTTCAGAAGCAACAAGCCTTTATCTGGACTCTGCTACAGCCACTAGCTACCCTGGTTTCAGTGGGAAGAACTAGAGAATGTTTAAAACAGCGGACAAATAGCACTGATATACTAAAAAAATGTTTAAAACAGCAGACAATTATCAAGGAGGATCTAAAGAATTTTTTAAGTAGTTAGCAGATCAGTTATTTAAACACTGCTTGACAGGGAAAAAAACAGAATAAGCAGAGCAGATAGCTTAAAAGCAGTGAAAAATACCAGTAACTACTTAACAAACAGTGAAACTAACAAAAAAGCTATGTAAACAATGGAAACACCAATCAAATGTGATTTAACAGGCGCAGTAAAGCAGGCAATTGTAGTACAACAGTGTAGTTTAGTGCACTAAATAAATACAGTACAAAAGTAGGTGGCAGGCAATAAAAAAGTGCAGTAAATAGTATAAATAAGCAACAACAAAAAAAATATACAGGCAATATGTTTTCAAAAGCTCAGAAGCCTCTAATCATCTGAGTTGTGGTGGTAGCCCACTTCAATTCAGATTGGTACAAATAAGCAGAAAATACCAGTAACCACTTAACAAACAGTGAAACTAACAAAAAAAGCTATGTAAACAATGAAAACACCAATAAAATGTGATTTAACAGGCACAGTAAAGCAAGCAATTGTAGTACAGCAGTGTAGTTTAGTACACAGTAAATGAATACAGTGTTAAAGAAGGTATCAAGCAATTAAAAAAGTGCAGTAAATAGTACAAATAAGCAAAAAAAAAAAAAAAAAAAACAGACAACTTATAAAGCACAGAAGCCTCTAGTCATCTGGTATCTTGGCTCAAAGTTGTGGCTGGTAGCCCACATCCGTCCACCTCTGTTCAGCTCAGTACAAACATGCAGGGCTACATCAGTCCTACTCTCATCAGTTATGTGCAGGCAAGATATGCCAGATCTAATATGCATAAATCCAGCTCTGCTCCCCCCCACAATGCAAACATCAGCCACAGTGGAAAGTTTTGAATGCCAACCCAGTCTAAACACATTTCTGACCATGACCCTGAAAATACATGGGAGATCAAAATTAGTTCTCAGTCCCAACACACGGTAAATGAATGAGACACACACACACACACACACACACACACACACACACACACACACACACACACACACACTATAACTATTATTTAATATCATATAATTGATTCATTGATTCATAGATTGTTACTAAGCTAATAAACCGAGGGGGGGGGGGTTTATTTTTATAAGCCTAGCCAAGTTTTCCTGAAGAATAATGATGTCATGTTACCAAATAGAACATTGAGAGCCAGACATTTATAAGCTACCTCTGTCAATATGGGTGCCAGGTTTGATGTAAATTTCTTATTCCCTATCCACTTGTCTTGGTTGTGCTTAAACTGGGTTGTAGATGAACTCAGCTTCACATGCATGGGAAGCCTGTTCCATAGGTGGAGCAGTCTCTTGGCACATATCTGTCTCTCTAGCATGTTCTGTTTAAGTCACAGACAAAATTCAGGTCCCTAGACTCTGTATTTCTAGCACTGTTTGACTTACAAACATGCAGATAATTCATAAGTGTGGGATTTGCCAATGCCTTGTAAGCTAGTCATAGATCACCCCTCCCTCAGCAATCTATAGGAGAACGAGTAGAGAAAAAAGGCTATAAAGTGTTCTGCATAAGGTTGTGCATAAGGCAGGTTTGCTGCGTCTTGTGTTCTTTTTGTAAGGAAAATTTGAGGTCGCTCTATTTGCTGCATATGCTTGGTCAAGGTCATACCAAAGGGAGCATTGCACTCTATGATTGGTTTGATAAGAGTGGAGTACAGTGGGATAAAGACTTCTTTGGATTTAGATGCCATGCTCTTCCTTATAATTTGTGCAACATAAAAGGGTTTTCCTCAGCACTGCGACAATATGGTGGTCGAAGAGAAGGTTACTGTCTACTTGTGTAGCCAGATCCCTGACCACCAGGTCAACTCTTAGGGGCCTATTCAATATGGTAATAAGCTGGGATTATTGAATTCCTAAAGGGTACAATTATGTATTTCTTAGGATTAAGTTTAATACCATGGCTTTGGCACCATTTGTTAGTCAGAGAGAGACCTTCATGAAGAATACTAGTGTCTCCAGGGGTGTCGATGATAACTCCCAGCTTGCAATCATCTGCAAACTTGGTTCGCAATAAACCTTGAGCATTTGCTTCATAGAAATAGGTGCTAAAAAGGACCAGTCCCAGTAGGGAGCCTTGGGGGACTCCACTAGTGACTGGCCTCTTGATGAAGGTGGCCTCACCTATTATGATCTCCTGGGTCATATCAGTGAGACAGTTTGCTATCCAGTAGGTGACAAAAAGGTTTATACCTAAATTAGAGAGCTTAACTATAATTCCTGAGTGACTTATTGTATCAAAAGCCTTGGCCAGGTTGAGGTAAGCTGTGTGCAGTCTTACCTTCATCCAGTGTTCTGGTGACCCTCTCAAAAAAGTCCACCAGATTGCATAGGCATGACTGTCCCTTAACATAGCTGAACTGTGATGGGTCCAACATTTGCAGGTTAATTATGTCTTCATTTATCATATCGATGATGATTCTTTCCATGGTCTTACATATGAGGATCATAAGACTTATGGGCCTGTAGTTAACCGGATTAGTGGCTGGACCTCCTTTGCACTGCAGAATGACTGTAATCATCTTTCATTTCTTGGGTACAAAGCCTGACTAAAGGCTCCAGCTGAAAAGTGATTCAAGTGGACCAGAGAGGTCATGTTTCAGGCAATTTATTAAACATCTCGGGATGTTATCAGGGACCGTAGAAAGTGCATTGATGACCTGTTCCCTACTAATGGTTAGGAGGATTCTGGTGTGTGGTGATTCCTTTGGACTATCACATGAGGAGTGGGGTGGGGGAAGAAATGTAAGCCAAAACTGTCAGACAGAAGGTCGGCAATGGCTTCTGGTTAAGTGTGAGTGATGCCATTTGCAATAAGTTCTGCCCATTTTTGTGTGTTTCCCCTGAGGTTTTGAACATAGCTATAGAAAGCTTTGTGGTTGTTCTTTGCTGAGAAGCTACTTTTTTATTCAGACTTAACCTTTGAAGTATTAATTAACCCTCTTAGCTTCCTGTTTAGATTGGTCAGGGAGCTTTTAGTATGTATGGCTTTGCTTCCCCTACTCTTGGTCAAGAATTTTTTTTTTCTTTTGTTGTATAACCAATTGAAATTGTGATTCCACCAGGGTGGCTTGCCTTTTGAGTTTGTCTTATTCTTAATAGGAGTGCATATAGATGCTCTATACAACTATCACAATGGCTGTACAGAGATTTTGTAAATACCTCAGCGTATGCTATATGGTGTTTACTGGGTTTCAGGGTGCTTAGAATTTAGCCAAGGTTTTGCTTGGTAGAGAGAAGTTAGCCTTGGAATAGTTACTAAAAGTTTTTGGTTTCTCTGCATTATTGGATTTAAGTTTTATTTTAAGTAATACTGCCTTATGGGCAGACATGACAAGCAAAGGCATTACATTGGGTGAAGAACGTCCCCCCCATGTTTGTGAGTACAAGGTCAAGGATGTTTGTAAACCTGGTAGGAGCATGAACCAACTATTCCAGGACGTTGGCATTAACAAAGTTTAGTAATCTCTGAGCTTGAGCATTCGAAGTGGTGTAGGATTCACAGTCTATAGAGAGGTAATTAAGATCCCCCATGAATATTACATTGGGTTAAACGATGAGGACCTCTAGTACATTGAAATAAGTAGTATGGATTTCCTTGGACATGGAGGGGGACCTGCAGGTTGTAAGGATCTGCTACAACACCCTGGTGAGTTGTACATGTATGAGTTCCAGTGGGTCATACATTTTAATTAGTCTAAATGTGAGGTTGTTTTTAATACAGACTGAGACTCCTCCACCTTTAGTTCCTAGCAGTGTAGTAGCTGGTCTAAAGGTGTGAAAGGCATTATAACCTTGCATTGCTGGGGTACTCTCCTTGACTTTAAACTATGTCTCCATTACTACACAGATGTCTACACTCTCCAGGGAGAGGAAGGTTTGCAGGGAATGCATTTTCTTGTTAAGACTTCTAGCATTGAGCAGTATCACCTTCAGATATTCTTTCATAGTTTTAGTTAAGTCGGTAGGTTTATTAGTCTGACATTGCCTAAAAATGGTACTATGGGGGTGGAAAAGGTCTTTACCAATATCCAAAAGCCCAGAGGGGATAGGTGCAAACCATCCCTAACAAAGCAGTATGGTCTCTCAGCTATGTCCTCTCAGGCCATCAAATACTGTACCCCCCTGGGACTGACACCAGAGCTAAGACAATTGATAAAATCAATAATTTTCTGTTGATAACATGGCAACATCCTTGTGGAAGGTAATATGCTGTTCAGTGCTAGACTCATACTTGTCTGAGGCACCTAATCAATCAGATCTATCATGTCTCACTTCATATGATCAAGGGACGTACATCTCAGGTCATTAACACCCATGTGGAGAATGACAGAGTTATAATAGTACCTGTGGTTATAGTACATGAGGTTATCCACTAGAACTTATAAATGAAGAAGTGAAACACAAGCATTTAATGGGACATTTTAATCCAATATTAGGTGAAAAATTTGAATTATTTGAAGATGTAAATGGTGGGAGAGAAAACAGTTCAAATATTACCCCTAATAATATTAGTACTAATGTTTGTCTTCCACCTAACCATAGGAATAAATTTAAATTTTCGCATGCTTTTATTACTGGATTCAATACAAGTAGTAAGCAGGTTGGGAATATTATGTGTAAAACTTGGAGGTCATTAGGAGAGAAACTGAAGTTAATAATGTGTTAGGTGAAAAACCATTGACAGTTTATAAAAAAGGTTACAGTTTTAAAAATTGTTTTGAAAGAACCCATGAACCATTTAGACAGGGGAATATGTATAAATGTGGGGCTTGTGCATGTTGTAAACGTATTTTAGAGATTAATGAAAATATGATTAATAATTATTATATTCGTATTAAGGGGAGATACAATTGTAATTCAACTAGGGTGGCCTATATTGCAGTATGCTTATGTTGCTCATGTTTTTACGTGGGCAAAATGGAGCGGATGTTGAAAAATAGGGTATTTGAACATATGAGTGATATTTACTTAAGAAAATATACAAACGCCCTTACTGGACATATTATTTAATATTCAGACTACCAGTTTAAATTCTTTGTAGTCGATACATTACATATAAATGAGTAAGGGGGAGCATGGCCAATTTTATTGGTGAAGTTGGAGTTAATATGGCAGTTAAAATTAAACGCTCGTTTTTGGCCCGGATTAAATTGGGCCGAATCAATAAAGTGTCTCCTTAAGTTGAAGGTCCTTAATAGATAATTTAATGGACTAAAATATTATTTTGTATCTTTTATGTATGTGACTGCAACATTGTATTAGTATTTGTTCATTCACAACTTTTGTGATGTACTTTTAAAGGGTGTGCCTTTACCGTGTTTCCTATTGGGTGAATAGGGGGAGTGTTGATAATAATTATTCCTATTGGTAGGTCGTTGTATAAATATTTTATTTTGTGATGTAATCAATGTCTGATGAAGTTCCTATTAATTTAAATTTGGGACAAAAGCACTTACACTTTAATAGTTTTTATTTTATACTGTGTTGACTGAATAACCATATTATTAAAAGTTCTTTCATTTATCGCTATTTTGTTCATGGTTTGTGAAGTTGTTCCTGGAGCTTCTTGCATTTCTATCCTCTCCTGCCACAAGATTGCAGACCACAAACCTTCCTAATGCAAAATAACTGGTGTGGAGCCCAAGTGCTTAAACCAAAACTAAAAGGATTGGAATAACAGTTACAATGTAATCAGGCCAGTAACAATCAATGATAAATGCAGCAGATTAAATGCAACCAAACACTTCAAGAACGTGCAGCAAAACAGCTAATTAAAATAGGAAAAAGCACAAATACAGTAAACGCAGCTGAATAAAGTGTGATTTTTTTTTAGTAAGTGGGAAGGGAAGAAACAATAGATAATTCAATTTTAAGAGACTAAGTGGGACGGCCTTCTCAGCTAATCTCTCAGTGCTCAGTAGAATGAGCTGATGAGATGGGACTGGGATGAGTTTTCAAAGTCATATGTATAGAAGGGGTGGGCAACTCAACATAAGTTTAAAACTACTACAGCAGAGGGGCAGAATGGGTGGGTGGGGAAAATTCAAATGCAAACAGAGATCAGCAATAGTCAGGCAGAGAACAGCAAGTTAAAAAAGCATTACAGCTAAATAAAGATGTCACTAAATATTTGAAGCTAAATGAGTAACTATTTCTAAGCTCATCCCACAAATCTTCTGGATGTTATTCACTCTCTGCAAATTAATTCATTTCTAACTGACCCTAGCCAAAAAAAAAGCAATATAAGAAAATGATAAAAAATAGAAGTAACCAAACTATAAATGAATAATTTCAATCTAAAATCCAATGCAGACAGAGATCAGCAATAGTCAAGCAGAGAACAACAAGTTAGACAAGCACTATAGGTAAATAAACATGACACTAAATATTTGTAGTTAAATGAGGAATGCTGTTTCTCAGCTCATCCCACTAATTAGCTGGATGTTATTCACTTTCTGCAAAAGAATTCTTTCTAACTGATCCCAGCCAACAAAAAATAAAACAAAATGCAATATAAGAAAAAGATAAAATAGAAGTAACCAAACCATAAATTAATAACATCAATCTAAAATCAGATGCAGACAGATATCAGCATACCTCTCAACATCTGCAAACAAGAAATCTGGACAATTCCACAAATAATCGGGGACAAAGGCAAAAATAGGGACACTTTTTAAATATTGCTCTTACAGACTTAGAAGGTTGATAGAATAACATGTTTTGCATTAGCGTGTATCTTCTGAAGGGTATGAAGTATGAAACTCAAATGTCTGCCATTATTTTCTCACTTCAATCCTCAATGATTAGCCAGTGATTTACCAGAAAACCACAAATTTTAAGAGGAACAGACCAAACATGTATGACAGAATTCTGGACATTTTGTGAAAATCTGGACAGTTGAGAGGTATGTCAGGCTCAGAACAGCAAGTCAAACAAGCCACTACAGCTAAATAAAGATGTCACTAAATATTAATTTTGTTTGCTGTATATCTCACATTGCTTTTTTCTATCACGGTACACAACTTAATCAGTTGTTCACTTGATAGGATGCCTTACTATTTACTGTCAATGATGATACTCTTTTAGAGGTAATACTTTAGTGGAGGACGATGATGTCCCTTCCACTGTACATATCTCAGGATATATAGCTGATGTGGGCACTAGTCAAGTGCCTGATGTTGCTGTTGTTTGCATGTGACATTTTGTATTGCATGTTATACTAATGGAGACGTTATTTATAGACTAGAAAAACTGGTTTCTTTTAAGCCTTGCTTGGTGATGCTTAAATTGTCATTTTCTGTCATTATTGTTTTTATTTCAGACTGCAGCAGTTTAAAAGCACTTTTGACAGTTGTCAAATCAGGATATTTAACAATTATTTAACTATTTTGACAGGTGTCAAAGGAGATTTCAAATTCTAGCATTTCATAGTTATACAGCTGTCAGATTGAGGCTGTTACATCCAGCACTTACTAACAAGATTATGGAGCTGGTAAGAAGTTCTCACAGTTGCAGTTTGACTTTGTAAAGAGGCTTTACTTTCCTCAGTCTTTCCTTTATTGTACATTACGCAAACAATAATGCCCAACAGGGTAGCTGTGACAAGGAATTAATGGAATGGTCTATTGTGTTGTGAAGACCAACCATTCAGGTGGACAACCTCTCCACTCCTGGAAGGTGCCTTCTTTCCCTGTAATATTTACTTTGCATGACATCCTATCTCTTAGAAAATTACCTATTTCTGGACAGGCTTTTGAAGATTTATCATTAAAGGAGCAAGTACATAGTTCAAAGGCAGTCATTATGAATGAAGTCCAGGAGGTCATTAATGAGGGGTCTATATTATCATATTGCATGCTCAGAAAAGCGAACGACACATAATCGACCCCATGTAAGCGAAAGCTTACAACACTGAACTTTCAGAACAGTGATTATTTTCCAATGGAAAGCAATTGCTGTTCCAGAAAAAAAAAATACAGTAAAACATTACTTAATCGCCCCCCACACCCCCCTACTTAAATATACCAACTCCAAGATCACACTACAGTGCCGAAAAGGCAAAGTAGCAAAAGCGTCCAAACAAATTCTTTCCCAGGGAAAGAATTTGTTGAAAAGCCGCTTTGCTATTTTGCCTTTTCACGCTTCACTGTCCGACAAAGATGCATTTGACAACCTGCGTCTGTGATGGTGTAATAGGGAACCATAAGGAACCTAGGCAAAATTCACAGTTGCCCCAAACAATTGTCTGGTTAATAGGCAAGTGACAGTAGAAAGATTAAACCTACCTACCCTTGACACAGAAAACAACTCATTAGCAGGTCAGATCTTTAGATTTTGAATAAACTGCTATTAGAAATCTGATCTCACATATTACATATAGATTTTGATGCTAAAGATTCCCTCTGCCAAAATCATTTCAATCATTTTAATACAGGACATGCAGAACAATAAAATCTTAGTAACATATGTAGCACCATCTCCCCATCACTTGTTTCACACATACACACACACACACACACACACACACACACACACACACACACACACACACACACACACACAGACATCTTAGTAACATATGTAGCACCATCTCCCCATCACTTGTTTCACACATACACACACACACACACACACACACACACACACACACACACACACACACACACACACACACACACACACACACTTACACTCACTGACAATACTTTTTTTATGGATCTAAATATAGATGTGAATGTTGTAGTGGGTTTGTGGTTTAAAGATTGAATAATAAAATTGTTTTCCTTTTGCAATCTTTAGTACTTTTGGTGATTGGTTGCAGTGGTGATGCTGCAGTAGCGTTGTCTCCTCACAGTAAGACATTGTCATGTTCGATTCTCAGCTAAAGCATCTTCTGCGTGGAGACATGTGTGAATGGGTGTACCTTCGTTGAAGGTTGTGCATCAGACCTGGCAAGTCGGTACGTAAAAACCTGCTGCTAATCATTAGCGGACCGGAGTTCCGCTGTGGCGACCCCTAACCAGGAAAAGCCGAAAAATACAACAAAGTACTTTTGGTGATTAGTATTTTTATTATTCTGAATTTTAGATGATTTTATTACTTGATGTTTGACATTTGACACTTTATTAATTTAGAATACAATTATATATATATATATATATATATATATATATATATATATATATATGTATAAATCATCTATTGTGAAAACAGTTAAAGGTCTAAAAAGAGAATAAGAACATGAACCTGATAATTTATATATGTGTATATGCATCTTAATGTTAAAAGAGACCTGTTGTGTGCCCTATAGCATGATGCAGAGGCTGTGTTTTAGCAGATAAGGTGAAACTAAAGTAGGGAGAGAAAGTAAGAATTAACATGTCAGCATCAACATTATATCCTAGCTAATACCTATGAAGAAAATCAATACTGAACAGAAAGGTATGTTATAATAGTAACATTTATTGAATATCAAGACTGATTCAGATGGATAAGTTTATATAGTCTACTACTTGTACTATTTTTTGACTCATTCACTGCATTTCACCAATGGCTATAAAACATTATATGTACATGAACAGAGCACAGGTGCAAACTGCACCAAAGCCCAGTGATATTTCAACTACTTAACGTTAGCTCTGTGAGACAAGCTAACATAAATAACAAAGCAGTCTAAAAATGGTGCAAACAATCAGAACAGCTGAAGTACTGGACTGTGTAGAATAGATGAGTACATTTGCATACATTTTTTTTATTTGAGTCTGTTTTGTTGTTTTTGTTGCCATGTCATAGTTTACGTTGTTTTGTTCCATCTATATGAAGCAATTAGCAATTTGGATTCAGACTAAAATCATCACAAAATCATGCATTATCAGCATAAGAAAAGTTTGTTGTCTTTCCATATTCCTAATTTGTGTCTATAGTTAGTTGATCAGGAGGAAAATTTCTTAAGTGCTTCAGATCTTGGTATAAGGTCACTCAAGTAGCATCTTCCAAATCTCTGAAATGAGTCAGCTCAGTACTGAGTGACCTTCGTGGTAGGAGTCCAGGACAGATAGTAGTTAGATGGTCATCTGATCATATATGTCATTCCTCCTCTAAGTCCATCATGACTACAACAAGCTGATAAACCAAGACTAAACAATTTTCTGCTAGGTACACACCAGAAATAATTATATGAACAAAGCTGAACCCCACCATATTATGGAAAACGTCTACAGTACTTGGACTGTTTCACTTTTAACACAGATGTTAAAGTCACTCAACATAAGACAATTATGGTGGGTTTAAAGGTCAAGAAAGAAAATGGTAAATCCTTGATAAATGTCCCATTACTACCTGATGACCACTAGATTTGAAAATATCTCATTTGCTACTGTCCCATTTATGCATTTAAAGGTGGTGGTTGCCCTGCTCAAAATCTGAGTAATTTCAAATTAAGACTAAAAAACAGTAGTACATCTACTACCTAAATTAGACAACCTAGAGCTCCAGACAGCCGAAACAAATGACAGATCAGTATCTGCTACAAAATCAAAGCCACATATTGCATTTATCAAGGTTACTGTTCTTCATAAAATTAGAGACTAAAGCTGTCATTTTTTGGACCAGCATGATGTTTATTAACAGATTGTAGACCAGGCCACACATATATGAGACATACTAGGCAATTGATCACATGGACTATAAGAGGCCTATACACATTTAAGTCAATACACATAAAAGTTCTTGCCTCTCTTCATGAGTACATAATAATTGCCAACCTCTCAAATTAAGCACAGCTTTACATGGTAATCCTGGTATAAATTTGCCCATCTACTCACCAAAATGAGTGAGCCTGAAAGGCAGAAAAAGAACTGCTTTGCATGACCTGTACTGGAAACCTATTCCATAGGCTGGGAACCCATCCCTCCAGCGAGGCTTGTTAATTTGCTGGTGTAAATTTAGATTCCTAGAATGAGTGTTTGTTGAGCCACTGGTTTTGCAAGGTCAAATGCCATTGTGTTTTTTTTTTTTTTTTTTTTTATGGCTCGAAATGTGAGACATAAATTACTTTAAAGAAGCTGTTAGGGTATTGGGTATACAGACAATTATGTTAATCTATCAGGATAGTTGAAGGCTTTTAAGAACTTTTAGTTTTTTGCTTAAAATCATAGGGGAGATTCTAGTTGAGCCATATGCTTGCATTTGTACATAACAGTGAAACATTGTATTTCATGATAGGTCTGCAAATGGAAGAGTACAGTTGTAAGATGACTTCTTTGGATCTTGAAAATATTTTAGTGTTTGTGAATTTTTATGCTGAGATCTTGAAAATATTCCTTTGAAAATTAACTGTCCAGATTGAAATATTTCCTGACTATTGTGGAAAAATAATGATCAAAGGACAAAACGTATGTACTGTGAGCAGTGATGTGGTATGACGAGCTTAGTTATACATAGTTGTAATACCAGGGTGGTGCAGTTACACCACACCTCACAGCTGACTCACAGGTCCCTTTGCACATTAAACATTTCAGTATGACAGACTGCTGCAATTGGTGTGATCACAGGGGAGTCACTCTCTATGGGTATGAACTTCACTGAGTACATCATGTATGATTTTAGGTGGACTATAGGACCCAACATGTAAGAATGTGGGTGTGTGTGCACACAAGTAGAATGTTGTCATATACTGCAGCTCATTGACATGTGGAACAAGTTAGCTAATCACCATGTAGAAGATGCCTTTATCACTTGTGTGTTGCACAATCACAGGCTATGAATAGATGTTTACCCGATAGCACCATCCACAGTTGTAGTGGGTCACCTACACCCCTCATTTTCTCCATGTGGAAAGCTAACAAGAGTATGTCTATTCCCACTATCAAATTAGCTATTGTAATGTCACTTCTACACTGAAATTTGTGTCTGCACCTTAATGATGATATTTCAGTACTTGACACGTTAGCATAATCTGTCATGTACCAACCAGATGCTGGATAGTTCTGTCACACAAGTGATTCCAAGATTACTTGTTAGTGTGCAGGACATGTTTTACTACTGTGATCAGATAGACATTTTTGAACATACTTTCAAAAAGCAAACATCAATGAATATATTTACTGTATGACATAAACATGACAGTTCAGACATCAGGTCTGTGTGTCTGCCGTAAGTGGATATTCTGATGCATATCACTGACCCTTTGTATGACTGCATGGAATCCCTGTGTCTGTGTATGTGTACAGCACTTATATTTCTTTAATATCTGCCATGTGTTGTAGTGCAGTGCTACACTTATGAAACTCATCTCTGTACCTGGTATTATTCAGACAGATCCTAGATTGTCCTGAATTTAGTCCACTGTAGTGATATGTGATGCAGTTCATGGGGACATTTCACCTCTTCTGACTGCGTTCAGATTACATATTGCTCCATTCCAGCATCTCCCTTCCCTTGGGCATTTATTCTCACAGTTTCTAACAAGACATGCCTGTAACTTTAAAAGACCGTTCAACATGCAACACTCCTTGAACATTGCACTTGCCTTGATTGCTGTTTGCTACAATGCACCATGGCATATCCAAGCACAAATAATGCATTTTTAGGTGTGAGTCTATGAGGTGGGTTATATTTGTGTTGTGCCTCAATTTGTAGGTGTTACATAAATATCATCAGCAGTAGCCAACGTATACAGCTTGCATCTCCTACACAAAGGCTGCAGGTTATCTAGTCTTTTCGGGAAGCACTATGAGGCCTACAGTCTTGTTAGATCGCTTCATCCTGTATTTTACCCGGATGTTGTATATGTGCATTAAAAGTGACATATGCTAGTTGCAAACAGAATTATTTATTCATCTTTCATGGTGAGTCAGACATATGTGACAACATATAAAATAAATATGCATGGCATGTTAGTGCACCTAAGGCCACATTTATACAGTCTATAGTGTGAAGTACATCAGGCTATCCATCAGCAGATAATGGTGCTGCGCTCTGCAGCTATTGACAGAGCTGGCTGGTGACTTCAAAGCATGGTGGTGGGGCTCCAAGGAGAAGATGAATGGGGGGATCTACATTGGGGCAGGGTAAGCTTTGGGACACGGCAAGCTTTAAACAAATAATTGTTTATACAACAACACAGATTATAAATAGTTACATTGTGTCTGTACTGTATGCATACATAATGTGTTAAAACTGTGTCTCCTTACACTGGGATAGCCAAGAACATGATGCCCCATTGTCCTGCCCTAGGCTAGGGAAAGATAATGCTTAACAGCTATGGGAAGTGTAGTAAGTAGGGTATATTAACAGCAGTAAGAGTAACAGAATTAAATGACCATGCATCCACATGGTAAGACAATTTGCAGTGTGAGTAAAGGTGATATAAATAGGAATAACTGGAGACAGAAGCAATGGTTGGTTGTATTTAGTGGGATGTGGGGAGGGAATTATTATTATTATTATTATTATTGAGTCTGACCGGATAGGAGCCAATTTTCAGTGGAGGCCCAAGGAGAACAGCTCCAAAGTATTACAAAAAATTTTAAGAACAATGATCTTACAATCTTCAAAAATAATACAAAAAAAATCTTCAGTTTAAATAATTATACAAATTAGACATAATATGAAAACATTGGTTAAGAATAGATATAAGGTATATGACGATTTAATATTTAAATACATTTTAGCCAGTTTATAGAAAAAATAAAGGTAATATAATATAATACCAACAGGAACTGCAATATGAAGTGAGAGAAAAGCTTGTGTGTGCTATGTTTAGAGAAAGAAAGGTGGGGGAGAGAAACTGATAGAAGTAAGGAATTGAGTGAAGAAGGGAGAGTAAGGAGATGTAACGAATAAACATTTGTTCACATTTAGGAATATAGCTTATCCTGGTGTTGAGCACAAACAGAGCCAGCTTTGAGCTAGGGAGTCTTTCAGAACAGTTTTGAAGGATGGGAAAGAAGGTAATGACCTGATGACATGATGGATACAGGTAACAAGGTCTAGGCTTTAGCAACATGGTACAAATATAGACATAGGTTTATGGACATACAGCCCACAAACATTCTGTGAAGAGAAAGGTGTTAGAAAGGTTTCCTGTGACATATGTCCTCATTGTGAATGCACCTGTGTGATAGAGCTAATCTCTGCCTAGCCCTATAATTACCTATACTAGACTGGGTCACTTTCATAGTAAACATGAGACAGTTCTTCATTCCCAACAGAAACTGTTCACTATCAAATAACAGCAGCATTCTATATCACTGTACATACCTGTTGATAGTGACTATAGAAATGTCTGCCAATTATTGTCCTCATTTCATTTCATTACAACACTATTTTAAACAACTAAAATTGTCAGTAACCATTTACATATCATCTGTTTCTGACAATGTTGCATGCCTGACTCAACTTTGTTTCATTCCTATGGACAGAGGGATAAAACTTCCCACACTTACATTAAGAGGTGAATTCTCAAGATCCAGGGGGTAATGTTGCCAAGAGCCTCCACCATGAAGCAGTTATGCCAGGAAATGTCAGAACTGGACTGCTAGATATGCACTAAGATGCATGCATTGCTAAGCTAACCAAAGCAGATTGCTATCAAGTTTCTAACTTACTATTCAGTTGATTCTGCTGCTGAGCTCTGTTAGTGTAATATTCAAATGGACTTTGTGGGTATATCTACTGATACCTTTAGTTAATTATATCCATACCACATGTAAGAGCATGAATACAGAGATTGGGGGGAATTCAATAAAGCCTACATGGATTAATTTTCCATGTAGGCATAGTGGCACAGATCTAACATGGAAACCGACAGACATGCCATCCAGTAAACAGAGCAGTAGGGAGTGCATGAGCATGCAGACACAGAAATGTCCGTGGCATGCAAATTACCTCATAAGCAGATGAAATCCATGCAAATGAGGGTGTTTTGTGATCCAGGATACAGCTAGGTATCTGTGCAGAACCCATGTTGGAGTCAGAAGTGTATATAGAAAATAACCGTGTACAGAAATGTAAAAATTGAGCAGGTGCTGTAAAAGCCCATTTAGAAGTTGAGAAATGTTATGGTAGGCACAGATATGTGCATGACTATGCAAAATAATATAAAATAATATTTTTTAATATCCATAATACGTTTGCATGCATGCAGCAATGTGCAAACATGTTATGCAAAAAAAAAAAAAATTTAAATGTTTAAAAGCTGAAAATAAGACACGTGAGAATAATGCATTTTAATGTCCTGCAGGAAGTATGTACTATGGTAGATGTCAATGGTTGCTAAGGAAGCAAGCCCTGGAATAGCGAAGTATCCAGGTTATGTGCAAATATCTGTATGCAAATGAGCTGGGTTACTGAATAGCAAAAATGGGCCGCTGTGCCTGCAGATAAAAACCCATGTAGCCTCAGAACCATACTGGTGGCAGTAGAGCAGGTAGCTGACATAAAAGGGGGTGTGTTACTATAAGTGTAAGTGGATTGGAGCTCAGAGGCGCCTGTTTGTGTGCCACTCAGCTAAGCGGGGGGGGGTGTCTACTGTTGCTAAGCTTTGTTTAGCTGAGGGGTGTGTGGTTTAGCTGGTTTAAGCTATGCTGAGTGTGCCCATGCATGTGGGTGTGTCCAAACTGCTGATCAATGTTTACACCAGTGCCACGGGTTTGCACGCCACACCCCACTGCTTAGCAGGGAAGGGAGTTTAAAAAAAAAAAAAGAAAAGAAATTGCCTGAGAAAGCCAATCATGTAGAAAATACTGATAACCCCTGTTCCACCTACACTGGACCATTCAAACCCCTCAATGATATACTTGGCAGGTGGAATGCATCACAGGTTGCCAATCACACTGGCTGCATTTGCAGCACACCACTAGAAAGTATGCATATACCCTACAATCTGATTTCTCACCCGTAGTCTGCACCATTGGAGTACAGACTTGGGAATTTTAAATGGCAGAATGCTAGGGGTTGCTGCTGCTCTGCTACATCTGTTTGTGCTAGAGGATGATGTCAGTGCTGATGCTGGTGCTGATAATAGGTCTAGACTGAGAAGGAGAAGAGTGTTCAGGCCCAGGGTACCCTTCCAGGAACTACATGAGCTGGAGATTGTAGAGCGCTACAGGGTGGACAGGAACATACTACAAGAACTCACTGAGCTTTGCTGCCCTCATCTCAGATGTAGAGCCAACAGATGGGAACCCATCACAGTGGAAACAAAGGTATGTGTATCCCTTAGAATACTAGCTACAGGTGCTTTTCAAAGACCAACTGGGGACAAGATGGGGGTTCATAGGTTCATAGGTTGGTACTAGGCTATCAGCCCTAGGGCCTATACAAGCCTAGCCATAACAATTCCCTGGCTATTTCTTCCCACATTATTTACTTTCCTGGACCCCTGTCTAGCAGGGTGACTGACGTGATCCCTGGGGTGAATTTCCTTTCTCCCATCCATTGGCCATGCAATGTGGGATGCTGGCTATGCACCAGAACTGTGGATGATGACATGGCAAACATCTGGGACAGCTGTGATGCATGCCAGATATGGGAGTCATGATAACTGCCAGAGCTGTCAGCACAAACACTCATGATAATGCCACTATTTGTTACTGCAAGAAAGCTGGACAATGCCAGAGAGAATGGAGGGACAGTGGGCCACAGCTATGGACAATACACATGCACTGAGTAACCTAAAAGGTGGCTAGTATAACAGCAGGTTGTAACAGGTCAGAGTAGCAGAATGTATGGGCCATCACATAACGTTGTCTGTACCTACAACAAGTCAGTGGGCACCATGTAGTTGTATATTAACTAAACAACACAACTGTCTGAGGAGCAGAGCAGACATATAGGGCAGAGTGCTGGACATCCTGTGAAAAATGACCAGTCAGAGGTGAGAAGTCTGTAACACTGTGTGACGTGTTACAGCATGTACCCCAGTCACAGCATACCTACAACTACTGAGAGCAGGAAATATGGAGAAAGCCATGAACAGGAGTGGGAAAAAGGCTCACATATATGGAAAAGAATCAGCTAGTGGCCACACAAATGTAAATAGTGCAGAGAATAACAGATCATCCAGTAGCAAGGGTTCCCTGCTGTGGATGGAGTCAGTAAATTAACTGTCTGTCATCAGTTCTTAACAGCAATCTATAATAATTTGCCACTGATGTACCAGAAAATCACAATGCTATGTAAAATGTAGCAGACATATGATGCATAATCCTGGTACAGTCGATTACAATCTGTACACACCTTAGGTATGACTCAGATATTATGTGCAGCACACAGCCTGGGAATCCCTTGGACATAATATCAGGGAGGTGCTGGACTGTTGAATCTGGCACAGCAGTCAATTGGCTGAAGCTCACAAAATTCTGAACTGGAGTATAGGTAGGTCAGGCCTGCAGTCACCTTGTAAGTATTGATGGCCACAATGGGCATGCTTCTACACTTAGCTAATTTCGGCCCATGTCTGATGGCTCATATGCCTAAAGAACTGAGATGTGAATATATCACTGTGCATACAGACAAGTATGTATATGCATATGTATACACACATATATATATATATATATATATATCTACACACACATATAGAGGTAACATACACACACACACAGATAGATAGATAGATAGATAGATAGATAGATAGATAGATAGATAGATAGATAGATAGTCACATAAAGGTATAGAGTGATGTAGTGCTGCAGCCCCGTGTACACCAAATGTAACTGGTGGCATGTGCAAGTAGTATGGTGAGCTCTAGTGTGTACTAGTAGGTAGGAAGGGGTTCTAATCTCTCATCCCCACCTTGTGTGTGTGCATGTGTGTGTGTGTGTGTGTGTGTGTGTGTGTGTGTGTGTGTGTGTGTGTGTGTGCATGTGTGTGTGCGTGTGCATATGTATATCTTTCCCATACAGCAGTACAGATATCCCTATCAGGCCTATGTCTGTGCAATGGTCAATCATTTTATGGCCCTCGGACTAGTGGCCTCCACAACAGTGGCCTCCCTGTCAACAGCTGCTGATGTCATCACCATAACAGTACTGGCAGACACTCTCAGAATCCATAAATTTCATGGCACATGTGATAAGTATGTAATATTATAGTATATACTACTAGATAGGTAGGGGTTCTAATCTTTAAATACATTCCCATGCAGCAGTGTGTTTGTCTCTCCTAGCTGTGTGCAATGGTTATACATTTTCAGGCCCTATCAACCGCCCACATCACCGTCCTATACAGGGCCTGCTGATGTCATCCATTTAACAGCACTGGCAGACACTTTCAAAACACATAAGCTTCAAGCATATGCGATAAGTACATAGTACTATAGTATATGCATTGGTTATACATTTTAAGGCCCTGTGAGTAGCTGTTGGTCCTAAATAGCCCACATCTAAGTACGCGTAAATGCTATCTGCCACCACCTATATTTGTAAGTATGGAACACACAGGTGACATATAGCAAAGGTAGGATGCATTGTCACAGGGTATGCATGTGGGATTATGCTGTCTGGCCCCATTGCCCCAACACACTGTTCTACACACATATGTACCTAGGTAACCATGCACATATACAGCCCATTCCTTGTTGATGTCATATTTTCACTTTGCAACCATGCCATCCTGAGCTGCTATACTGCCAGCAAGTCTCCACAGTGTAGCCATTCAGACCTCTGTGACAGAAACATACAAAGTTCTGAGAGACACTTGTCAGTCTGCAACAACACCACCAATATAACATCATGCAACAATGGTACAAAGACTTTGATGTGCACTCAAGATGCACCCCAGCATACAGCACCTATCATGGCATAACGCAACTGCACTACAACATGTCATGTACTGTACTATAGAGACCCTGTGCATAAGACACATTTTTGCATGTCCTGCATTGATGGTATGGATGGCAGGGATGTAGCACAGGTATCATCACATGGACAGGGTGTGGTGTTGGGGTCTCAGAGGCCTAGGCTGTGCCAAGCAGTTGACATCATGTGTGTGAGTAAAGACAGAGTGTTGGTCAGCTGGGCCATGGAGAAGTGCCATGTGTGTCTGTTGGTGACCTGCATGTGACAGTGATGTATGAGTGTGTTAGTGTACTCAGTCAAGCCATGTGCTAGACCTACACATGGGTATGTTGGACAGCCATGGACTGTACATGGCAGAATGGATTGTTTACTGTCTCTGGCCATTAACATGGGAACTGGCTGTGCCAGGAGTGGCACCACCATGCCCAGGGTCTGATGTGGTACTAGGCTGGGACCATGTCCTTCACAGGACCACCCAGGACCAGATGCCCACGGCCTGCCATGTGGTGTTGTGGAAAGCACCTTCTGTTCTGTAGTGCTGAAGGTACTGCCACTACATGACCGTAAGTGTGCATGGCCACGTGGACTCTCAGCAGATGTTGTTGCTGACATATGGCCATATGTCTGATTTCTTACTCCTACAACATGTTCTAGCACAGACAATGTGCTGTGAAGGATGGACAATGTCTCACCCCACTGTCTGTCCAATACATCAGTGAAAAGATGCATGGGATCACAAATATGGTGGAGGGAGTCACGGATGTCAGACAGTGATGCATCCATGATCCTGAGCAACTGTCTGGTGCTGAGTTCAGAATATACCTGTGCCTCCATGATGGACCGAAACATTTGTCAGGTGACTCGTGATGTGACACCTGTGACAGGTATTGGATGGTCAGCAGTCCTCCTTCTAGCACCCTTGTAAATCTGCCTGTGTGGGACTTCTCGAGCTCTCTGATTTTGACCAGTGTCTACACTCACTAATGCCATTGTCACCACACTATCCTGTTTGATGCCACCACACTCTGACTGTCCAATATCTATGGCCACAGGGGACTGGGTATATGTGGGCATACAAACTGTGTGCGGTGACAAAGGGGCTGGAAGTGGGATGTCAACATGTGGGACAGACTTGGCCACCAACAACCCCACCTGTGCCTCACTATGGTCGCCATCATCATCAAAGTCTGATGAGACATTGACAACAGGTTGTAAGGTGGACAAACTCCAACCCCCATGGTCACCTGTGAGGAGGAAGACAAAATAAGTACATTACTACCTACACTATTATGCATGGTGATCCAGACACACACACACACACATACAGGTGAGGTGCCACAACTGCACTACATATGCCGCATCTTATTTCTGATCCCATGCACAACACACATGCAGACTACAACATACACACACAAGACAGGCCAAGCAAACCACATGCACTGCAGCTACATCCGGTTAATGTTGCCACTACTATACACCTGTGAGATTAGCGATATGTCAGTATATGTGATAGACCTACACCTAAAACACAGTGCACCTGTCTTCTGCATACTATTGCCCCCTGCATAGCAGACTGCATGGACCTTCACAAAAATAAGTACAAATATGTTACCCCTCTGAGAGTGAACATACAAGTAGTGTCCTCTGGCTAAGCATATCAGTTGTGTACACAGCAAAATGGCAACCCTTAACATTGTTTGGGTATATATGAGTCAAACAAAATCATTATCACACTCACTGGATACAGGACATTGGACGCTGGCCACACCTGATGGACCTATGGAAAGGTGAGTGAGAGGTATTGTCAGCAATAACAAATATGGCATTGTTACAGGATAATATGTACATATAGCTACATGTAGAGTAGGAACTGTGATACTGCCTACATTGCTGACATTCTGAGTATGTGTGCACAGGTGTGCATTACAAAGAACGTCCCACCAATGCAGATTGACCTGACATCCTTGTACTGGTATACAGAGCCTACCACAATGACTGATACAGTATTACAGTGATGCACACAGGAGCCTTACCTGGATGCTTTTCTACTGTGGAGGCTGTGGCACCCACCTCCATGATTTATGGGGTGATGGATGCTTGGGAGCTGATGGTTGATGCCAGGTTTGCCAGGAATTCCTCTGTGCTCGAGAGTGGTTCTACTGCTGCAGGCCCCACAACAAGTGACAGCATGGTCCCTGGCCACAGCAGTGGCCCTTTGCCATGCAGCATTTACCATATCTATCACCCTGTGATGGACCCACTCATAGCTTCTGTCCTGTTGCCCTACATGGTTCACTGCTGTGACAAGGTCAGCCCAAACTGCAAAATGTTCTTCATGATTGTGGCAAGTCCTGGAGAGCAGAATGGCATGATGCAGTCTTAGGCCGTCCAGGATCACATCATTTTCCATTGCTGTAAATGGTGTGTGCCTCTATCTATATGTCCTTTCTGAAAGACAAGAATAGAGGACATCACAGGACTGCATCCATTCTCTCTTCTATGCACACACCCTACATATCCACATTGGCCTGCACTATGCACTGCTACCTCCCATGTCATATGTCGCCATCTAGCAACACAGTCTGTATGTGGCTATCAGCAACATAGTAGCAATAGCAGTTATGTCCCTGTGTGCTGTGATGGAGTGTGCTGAATGTCTGCACTCCCATCAATGCCATCTACTGCGTTGTGTCCTCTATGGCCGATATCCCAGTACCATGTCAGACAGCCACTGTTCGACAAATAGATGTGTGTTATTATGAGTATATGGGGATAGTCCAGCAACAGCCATGTGCCACAATGACAAACAGCAATGCAGATGTGCTGTAGGGTATCTTCCCTGTAGGTGTCCTACTTCTCCAGTACACCAATGCATGTGGAATGTGTACGTGTGCCTGATATATGGGGTCCCTTTGCCAGAAACATGTGAGTGTCTGGCAAACAGTTGGACAACAATTGTTGGTTGTTCTTAGACTGCAGAGAATCTGGCTGTCACATGACAGAACCCTCAAAAACAATTTATGCTACATTAATATCTGTTAATGTATTCATACATGTACATTATATGATCATTATGTACACTCTGTTGCTGAGGTTGGGCCTGTCCCCCCCACTACTAATGGTTATGACTTGCAGTCCTGCTGTACAGGGTTGTCAGATATGGTAGCCATAGCTGTCAGGCGATGAGATACAAATGTTGGCAACACAGTGACCCAGCCAGAATACATCAGGGACAGTCAGGGACACCAGTACAATGTCTGAGCTATTCCTGTGTGACATTCACAGACTGTGATATGCCATCTGCGTCCACCATTACTCACTGTCACTATGTCTAACACACAAACCAGAAAAAGCATTAACACAGGCGCCGACCATTGTAGGAAGGAGTGAGAAGGCTACAGCTGTGATCTAAGTTACAGCAGGCAGAGTGGAAAGGCATTGCTGTAGCTTTTGGACAGCAGACTATCAGCAACATGTCATTCCCAGAGATATACTACAGGCCTACTGTTGTAATTCCTATTTACCATAACTGCATCCTCCCATCTGCATCACATTAGATGGGGACTTGTATTACATACCTGGTAGTGTGCTGTATTCCTTTTGTGCAGATATCCTGAAGAAAACTGATTCTGAAAACATAGAGCAAGGTACAGACCTGTTAACTATAGGCAGCTGCTTGCCTTTTGTAGGCGATGCTCACAAACAGGTGATTGCCTATGCACCAGTCAGTGGCTCAGACTTGCTAATTGCATCCAGAAGAGCTGGGTTGAAATTTCATTAGCCAATGACATAGCACAACAGTGCAATATTTAAGGTCTTCATGTAGGCCTTGGATACTTTCCTAGGCTTTGAGAAGGACATTACTGAGGTGTGGAGACTGCAGCATCACAGAGGGTAGGTACAAATACTTTCTACTTTTGGGATTTATGCGATATGTCCACCATTTTGCATGTTAGGTTTGGGCATTGTCAAATGACTTTCTGATTATGTGTCAGTTCAGTGTTAAACAATGTGGGTTGAGGTCAGTAAGGGGGAAGACAGACCTGAGTGCCATACATCATACACATAAGAATATGCATGCTGCTGCAGTAGATGCTGGTCTATCAGTTGTGTATGTTTTTAGGGGCAGACTGTGACATGTGACCCTGTCGCTTGACCTCTGCCCCCACCCCTTCATGTATGGGTGTAGTGTGGATTACTTGTTCTAGGAGGTTGTGAGGTAATTTAGGTCTGTAGAAGGTAGTTGACCATACTGCTGGATATGTTTCAGGCTGCAGATGCTACTTTTTGCACAGGTCTCATACTGTGGAGTATGAACACACTGGAGGACAGCAAGCTGTATGTGTTAGTGAGGGGGCAGTGTCAGCTCTGTTGTTACAGCACAGTCAGGGTGAGGGTACCCATAACAGTCCAGGTGAGGCATATGCTTAAGGTACATATGTTATGTAACAGTGCCAATTGGAGAGTGTTAGGTGACATATAGGTAGCCTATACATATTTGTGCAGTGTGTCCCTACCTACGGGCCTTTGACATGTTAATATGGGTAGCAGTGAATGCAGTAACAGCCATCTGTTTTGGTTAAAATTGCAGGACTCAGTTATTATTAATTGTATTTACAAGCATGCAATTAAAATGCAACAGTCTGGATTTGAACCCAGGACTATGGGTGGCAAAATGTACAGCATGCTAGGGATTTAACAGACTAAGCTACTCAGCATACTGCAGCCGGTGTATTTGGAAGATATACATTCATGCATACAGTCTGTTACACAGGAGTTGCATTAGCATGTGTGTTTGGATGGGTATGAAGTGTGACACTGAACTGTCTGTCATGATTTTCTAACCTCAATCTGCACTGACATGTCAGTACTTTAATGCACAGAAAAGTATTTGTGACAACTGTGCCAAAAGTGAACGGCACAACTGTGGACATTCTGCAACAGTCTGTGCAGTTGACAGATATACTTGCTATCCCAGACCTCATGTACATCCATCATTATTTATTTGGCTGTATACTGGTTTAGTGTCTGCATCACAATCCCAACTACACTGTCAATTTTCACCTTATATGTACAAGCAGTGTGTCACTGGCAATCTGGATATGTTTATGGAAACACCTGCTTTACTTCAGAGCTAAGTGGCCTAGTGGGCTAATGCACTCTGCAGTAGTTGACATGGTCCTGGGGTTGAGACTTGGCAGTGGTGATTATTTTGCAGATCTGCCTAACAGTGTCAGAAACAGAGAAGGTGATTAAGACAGCTTTAAGCAGTTTTAAGCAGGTTTGCATGGGTTTGCGCTCTGCACTGCTTACCTCCACTTAAATCTGCATTACTTTTAAAAAAAGAAAAGAAAAAGGGTGATAGGAAAGTGGTGAAATGGGGGCAAGTGGGGGAAATCATACTGTAAGGCAGGTAGGGATGTGTAGGATGGGTGTAGGAAAGAACCATAGCTCTCCATTTCTTGTAGAGCTACAGCTGTGCATGCTGTAGTGAATTTGGCATTTGCAGCCTCACACCCCAGAGAGATGGGGTGAGGGTGACATAACTGTATGGATTAATTAATGTAATGATTGTCTCCAGTGAACTCAGGTGCAAAATGGAGAGCTATTTATGGCACAATATTTTTTTTTGAGACAGGCACCCTTTTTTTCAAGGAGAGATTGAATGTTGGGGAAGGAATATAGGTATGTGTGGGGAGGTATGTTGGGAAGGAGAGGTTGCATTTGGAAACAGACAAGACAGCATACAGGGGTGGTGTGTGACACATGAGGGGATAAACACCTTGGATGGTGAGGGTGTTGTGGAATCAGAGAGACATGTGTCCCCAGACAGCAGTAGTAAGACTGAACTCCCCACCCATGGGCAGTCAACACTGCTCCTTCATTGCCCTGAAGGTGGCTGTGCTGGGGGCTGGGCACTGGAGCTAACTTGGCCCTGCAGGTTGGCCAGTCTGCCCTCAATCCAGTTCAGGTAATCCTCGTAGCCAAGGTGCATGATCCTGCGTACCATCCCTGGTAGCTTGTTGCTGGGTGACAACCCTCCCTCCATGCTTGCTCCCGGGGGGGCCCATCCCCTGACGTGTTTCCACCCCTAGATGGTACAGGGCCAGCAGAAGGGGCAGCACTAGGGTGGGTCCCAGATGTGCTGGGACCTGATGCCATGGCCGGCTGAGATAGCGTAGGCAGATCCCCCAGCACCAGCCTACCCAGTCGAGCTATGGTGCTGAGGTATTTCAAAGTGTATAGGTTAGTAATGAACAGAACCTTTCATTAGTTATAACAGCATGCCAGAAAGTTGCAAATAACCCAGTAACATCACATTGCATAGCATATGGAACACAACAATAAGTGAAATAATAGTCAGTATAGTAACAGCATGCCAGTAATACTTTCAGCATGAGTCCAGCAACATTTGTAATTCAACAAAGTAGGTTAGTATGCAACCATTGTAATACATAACAATAATAAAACACAAGGCCCAACATAATGTTTTGCAATAACAGATGTTAATAGTAAACCATAACGGATATATAACAATAATAAAGAATGATGCAGATAAGAGGTGGGGGGGGGAGAAATACAGTCCATTAATACCGGTATAGGCTATATTGTTTGCAACAGTACTTTTATATAATCTACAGGTCTGCCCTTACTTTATATATACAAGTGCCCTATAGCTTCTGTTGCATGTACATACCTCTCAAGCTATCCGCATAGGACAGTATGGGCCAAGCTGTAACACCTACAGGTGCACAACTACAGGGAACTATTACATGTCAGGGGGGCATATATGACTACCAAGGTGTACTGTGGACTAATGTAGTGTGACTGTGCTATTCACATAACTCTTGTCCATGATAGGTCTGTGACTGAGGGATAAGGCAACACTGATCACAGTCTGTGACAGCATGACACTTGAGAGACATGTATTATGCGCAGTACAGAGAGCTTATGATTATCATGGCCTCCTTGGCAGGAATGGGGTTAGACTATCAGCAGACATTCACACACACAACAGGCATACAGACATACCAAGATTACACATTTTATTTATTGTATTAACTTTTATTAGTATTGTACTTGTTGCCTTTATTTTCTGATGTCTTATCACATTGCTGAGCAATCCTGTTAACACTCTGGTACGTCTGAACACAGAAATTATTAACCCATTCTAACAGGTACTAAGCCATTTATTTACCTGTAATTCCTGTGGGGAGAACATCTGTTAACAATACATAACTGCTTTTGTACAATTTAGTAGTACTTGTCACTGGATTTGATCTCTGGTCTGTGTGTGACAAAATATATATGATACCTATCATTTACCAAACTAAGCTACTGAGCCACTGCTGCATATTGATTGACTGACATGTGCCTAGAGCTCACCTGGTAACAAAATATGACCTTTTAATAGAGGTACAGTGTTATACAAGCCTCCAGTGACACTTGAACACACATGCATGAGATCCATGCATGACAGAAGTTGTAGGTGAACTGTGGATTATTTTATTTATTTTATTTTATTTGCAGTTGGTTTACCAGGATAGTCCATTGGGCCAAAAAGAACCCATTTTCAATGGAGTCCTGGGGAGAAAAGCTCCAGAAAAATATAGATTACAGTAGGTATTATACATGCTTAAACATTATAAACTTTCAAGTAGACAAGTTTAAGTACAATGTACAATGATTACAATTAATTTATACAGTGTTAAAACTAAGAAGGATTATACATAAAATCAAATTTCTAATTTAAAATTCTACTAAAGTTATTTCATAAAGAGAGTTCTCCATGTGAGAGGAAGAGTGTAGAGAATTCTTACACATTCTATGGTTATAGTATGAATGTAAGAGGTATGTATAATGAGGGGGAGAAATCAAGGGTGTAAGCAGGACTAGGAGGAAAAGGGGATGTTCAATGTAGTTAAGTAGGGTGGGAGCAAGAGCATTCCCACTGGGAAAGTCGATGTGAATGAACAGATTTTTTGAACATGAAATGGTTAGAGATAGTACGGATAGATGGAGGTAGAGAGTTC
Organism: Protopterus annectens; assembly: GCF_019279795.1. Lineage (NCBI taxonomy): Eukaryota > Metazoa > Chordata > Ceratodontiformes > Protopteridae > Protopterus > Protopterus annectens. The sequence continues at coordinate 1,059,436,791 of NC_056728.1, read as the reverse complement.
CAGAGACGTGCTAAGCCATGTGAAAGAAGATGTTTGCCTGGGGGACGGGTTGGTTTGTACACTTCTAGTAGATTTTGGTTGTTGGACCTTAAAATTCTATGAGGTATGTGCATTTTGAAAACAAAAGAGAGGGAGGGACAGAGGGAGGGTTTGAAAATTAGTTTATGTGCAAGGGATAGTTGTATGTAGGTAAGATTATTGGGTAGTTCTAGCCACTTTAGTTGTTGGAGAGAGGAGCAGTGGTGGGAGGAAGACTTTTGGTTGGTAGCAAACTTGGCAATTTTATTGTAGCAGGAGGAAATTTGTGTTTTCAGGGAGATTTTTAGGTTAGTTAGTAGTGGAGCTCCATAGAGAAGGGAGGGAATAAGAAAGGAAGTAGAGAGAGTGATTTTAGTAGCAGTTGTAAGGCAGAGCTTTTGTCAATAGAGCATCCCTAGTTTTTGATGGGTTTTTTTTATGTTTAGTTGTAGATGGGAGTTGAAATTTAGTTGGTTATCAATTTGGACTCCAAGTAGTTTGGTCTCTGTCATTAGTTCTAGTGGAATGTTATTCTCACTACATGGAATGCATTTGTAGACAATAAACCCCTAGTGGCCGGGAATATTTCTGATGTGTACAAACCATATCGGAGTGCTGAGTTGGCTACCTGACCCATATACAGTTGCAGATTGTATATTTGCATTCTAGAGCTATTACAGTGTTGTACTTGCCTGCAGCAGCATACCTACCAGCAGGAATGCATATAGCTGAAATGCAATGGTTAACACAACACAATCCTGACATACACAATATAGTCTGGGCATTCCTATTATTTCTTCAGATCTTAAGGCAGAACAAATATCATAATGCATTATATGTTATAGTACAGCTCCACATTTACAGTTTAGCAGAACACTTTTTATTAGCTAATCTTCAGTCACTTACTGGTATTGTTTGTGTTTTTACATCACAGCACATGTAATGATCGATTCCATGACCAAGAGCCAAAAATACACATATATTGCACAACACAGCTTTATTAGGGGTGACTTCATGCAGTGTTTGCTGTACATTTCCAGTCTTTATTGAACAACAGTTCATATAATACAGGTGTTGCAATGCAGCTGTAATTCCACACTTAATGCAGTAGAAACTTTATTTCCTTAACATTAGTGATGCAGTAGAAACTTTATTTTCTTAACGTTATTATTGCACTCTAAACTTTTTATTTCCTTAATATTATCAGGTTTAATCCTTTCTTTTTTATTGAACTGGCATTACTCACTTATTCCAGTCCACATTCATTGTAGTACAATCAAAACTGAATATACCTAGTGGCAGTTAAAAATTTACTCCTTGTTTATATGACTATAGATTGCAAGTACATCTGTACTCACCACAATCACTGTGCAACCTGGTCAGGTGCCCTGCATGGGCTTCTAGGTTGCGAGCTCTCTCCTCGTCACCTGTAGGGAGAGAAGCACACCATTATGTGTACCTGTCTATCACACATTCATATTAGGTATTGGGAAAACAATGCAAATGGTACTTACAAACTTGCAGGGCATTCTCGTCTCGAGCAACTTGGACCCAGGTGGCAAGTGATCCCCCTCACAATGCTTCAGGTCATCATAATGATGACACACCTGCTCAACTGTGGAGGGGATACCAGTTGTACTGGTGAGATCACATGCCAGCTGATCCCAGGCCACCGACATGTATTCTGATCACTAGTACTGGCCCTGTAGCAGCAGGACATCATGGTATTTAACGAGGAGTCCAACCATGACCTTGGACTCCAGAATGCCCCAACATTGTGCCCAGTAGCACGCACCCTCACCAACTCTTGCCATAGTTCCTGCCAAGTTCAAACTCCAACAGGTTATGGCTGTATTCCTGCCTGTTGCACTTAAATAAGGCTGTTTTCCTGCCTTTTACCACCATTGGGCCATTTTTAAAAATGTGGCACTTTGCTTAGCAACAAGCAAACCCACTGAGCTCAGATGATCAGTGCTTATATTGTCAGTGCTGAGCAATGCTAAGTCGTGTGCAAACCAGCTTAGCGAAGCTAAACAGTGATTAAATTGACATTGCTTAGCAGTGCTTTGCACTGCTTAGCAATGCGCAAACCAGCCAAGCACTGCTAAAACATTCCTGGTTTAAGCTGTGCTTGGCAAGGCTTAGTTGTGCTTATTGGAGCTTAGCTGGGTGCAGCAAACCAGTATTTAAATATGATTTCATATCTTTGTATTGGCAACTTAAATGCCTAATAACATGTCTCTAGTATGTAGAATATTCAGTTAAGGTTTTCAGAATACTTGTAATAATATGTGTATTTGCAACAAAAATGCTTAATAATCTGTCTGTGTCTTCATACAACATTCAGTCAGAGACTTAATAGTGCTTCTTATATATCTATATTTGCAAAATAAATTTAATAACCTGTCTGTGTAATTAAACAAAATATTTAAGTGGAATTTGGAATTATTCTCATATATGTGTATTTGCAAAATAACATGGCTGTGTATTCGAACCCTGCACCTACTGCACATAAGGCTATCACTCTAACGATTCAGCTACATGGATGCTTAGATTGCTGCTATACTTTTATATATAACTCTCTTCTACATTTAGGTATTGATGAGCACCATGCTGTACCCCACAAACATGCTCAGCTATGCTTAAACTTGACCTTTCCATTTATAATTAAACATATCCAGTTTCTATTTGTAGATGTCTAGCACATGTCCAATGCTGCGTGCCACACAATCACAAAAGAATTAAAAAAAAACTTAAAAATGATTTAATTTCACTGTTTTCAGTTGCCTACAGTGATATCTGGTACTTTGACAGCACAGGGGGTGTGTTACTCATCTCCGGACACAGTAGCACACTCCCTACACTGATTCCATACCTGCGTTACACAGTTCTCCCTCAGTAACTCACCTTCATTATTATGCAACATGCTCTGCCACAGGGGCTCTGCATGCACGACCACGGTACTTTCCGTGTAGGCCGTACACTATGCCTACACAGATTTTATTAAATCCCCAGGTTTATCTTTTATCATTTCTTTAGATAGTCATTGCTATTTTAACTGCATGTTGTTGTCCTCATATGATAGCGTTATGTCCTTCACAAATTATTATGCTTGCAATATATTTTCCACTAAAGAAGGTACGGAGGGATAGGCTATGACACATGCTTCGGTTCTCATGAAAATCTTTCTTCATCACTGATTCTTTTTTTTATCAACAAATAGTATGGCAATGCTGATAAAAGAAATAATAATAATAATAATGATAAATAAAGACAATATATTAAATAATGGGAAAACAAAAGGCTCAGAATCAGGGACATGTTTTTAAATAGCAGTCTATTTCATTTAGTAACTTAATAGAAGAACGTGTTTTGCATCAACCTGCACTTTTTTAACAATAAGAAGCATAAAACTCAAATGTCTGACATTATTGCTGGATGTAATCCAGAGGAATATATAATAAACCAAGATTTTGTAATATAAGGGACAGAATCAGCAGCATTTTACAAAAAAACATACTTGAGATATATAGGGGATACTTTCAAACAACATCTGTAGTTTTCCAGCTAAAAGTAAATGATTGCAACCTGTGCTTTACTTTGTGGTACAAAACTTATATTATGTTACTTGTTCAGTGCAATACTGATTTGTGTGCATTGCACATGTGACTTCCATTTAGTTTTGGCTCATTTAACATGACTTAGCAAGCACATATTTACTGTCTCTCTCTCTCTGTCTGTCTCTCTCTCTCTCCTTTGATTTAGTTTTGTTGGTTTAGGTATGGTTTAGATATGTGAAAGACATATGTATGTATCTATGTGTCTGTCTGTCTGCCTGTAGTTTTGTCTGTATTATGATGGACTGACTATCGATCCAGCTTTAACTTAAGTGCTTTTCTTGAACTCAGGTCATAGAGGTCAGTACATTTATATCAGTTACAGTACTGTAGGTGTGCTGGTGATTAGTGAATAATAGTGATTTCATCTTGTATTTTTCTGCCTCATGATGTTTAGTGTCCTCAGTATGTAGCTTTGGTTTTCATTGACGTCACACTGAAATTCTCACCAGCCAGTAGAGTGTGTCGTATTCACATGTTCATGACTAATGATGTATATGGGCCTGCAATATTGTCCCTTCATCTGTCTCATGGTAATATGTACTTATATGTTGCATAATTTTGTCACTCTAAGTTTTTAAAACTTGTGTTTCTGAGCAGTGGTACACTGCAGTCCTACTGAAGTGAGAGGAACTATTAAATTAGATATGCAATTTTTATTCTAAGTATTCCAGATTTTTGCCAAATGTAGCTATAGCTACCTTTTTTAAGAGCCATTTTTGATGTCTACTGGTTGAGAAGATTACCATGTAAAATGCATTGCCGACTAAAACAGTTCACATAACTGGGAAGATGAAGAACATGCAATATGAGTAGCTGACATATATACTAGATTATATCATCTTGGTTTGCTACACAGGAACAGGGGCATCACTTGGACACTAGTTAAGATCTATCTCTAAGGAAATTAATTCACAATTGTACTGCTGGCTGTGACTGGTTTTGTGCTAACCAGTCTGGCAAAGTTACAGCAGAAGATGGAGCGGAGGGATGTTGTAACTTCTGACCTGCATGCTAGCCAGATGATATGCATTTATTTCCTGGGTGCTGCTCTTCTTGGTCCAAATAGGCACAATACCACAATGCTTTAAAACAATCAGTTATTGTTGACGGAAACAACTCCAGGCATTATAGCCAGACTGGAAGGATTGCTGTATATTCTGGGCTGCTTTAAAGGAAAGCCAGCAGTTATATACTTTTTCCTGTTTAACTTCCCATACATGCTCAGAGATAATGAAGTGTGAATATGCACATTAGCTTCACAGCTAACCTGTCTAAAGTAAACAACCTTGGCAATCTGCAAGGAAAAAAGTAAACTTTCTTTGTTGGCAAAGTAGAAGAGACCGCAGCCCAGCAGCTAAATAGTAGCACTGCCCCTGTCTATCAGAAAAAAGTTATGTTTACTAGTACTACCCCTTGAGAAAAGACACCTTTCAGAAGCTGGATCAGTTGAGTATTGCCAGCAGATAGGATGATGCATGTTGTGTTCATTAGATGCTTCTGAGATATTCTGGATTACTTATTTGAAGTACCATACTGATGAGCATTTTCATTTGAACTGGATTACTCCTATGTATGTCATTCCACTGTGACCTGATAGGGCTGAATGCGTTGAGCATTATGATATCACCATACTAGAAATTTTGCTGACATTATGCTGCACTAAGTTGGCATTAGCTGAGACTTGACCTGTATCTGCACTGTCTGGGCATGTGCTATCCAGTGCATTGCCTCCTAATACTACATGACTTTTCTTTCATCCTCTACTGATGCTTGCAATAAGGTGTGCACCATCCATGTTCAGTCTCTTGTTCCATGGTGCAATGCAGTACAACTGCACTGCTGTTATACCACATGCTCCATTTTCACTCCACAGTTTAGTTCACTGGTTCTTTAAATCAATCACTTATGTGAGCCAAGTGTGCACTACACTAAAGGTCTATGCACTACATGAATCTGCATACATTCCATGCCTAAACATTTGCAGTTAGTTATCTAAAAACTCACCACCTTCAGCTGCCCTTTCTGAGTCATGTATGCAGTAATCTCTGTGGATTAACTGCACTATGTATTTGTACTTTCCTTGCATCCTCTGTCAATTTAGTGCAGTAAGTTAAACTACGTTATGACTTTATATATACTAATGCAAACAGCACTAAATGAAGAATGAAATATATTCCTTTTTTGGCACTGTTTACCCCCATTGCCTGTTGATAATCAACCTCCATTTTGTCAATAGGCCTATTCATTCACCATTGTTGAGGTAATAGTTTATTGGAAAAAACATTGTTTAGGCACTCATCAAGAGTGGTTCAAGGTTTTTCATTTTAGCATTACTACAATACCATATGGGTGTTTGGGTTATGGAATGGAACAGGGTCAAGCAGTGGGTTGACCATGCTGGATGTTCCACAAAGGACATTGCCTGCAAGCAGTCCCACCCCCACCCCCCTTATTTCCTGGGACATAGGAAGAATGTTTCCTAGTCACCACCAGAGAAATGACACTATAAGTACCCACAGCCTTCTCCATCAGAAGAGGTGTGTGGGACACACTCCTTCACTCCTCTCCCTCTGTGCCTGCATCTTCCAGTGCTGGAACCATTATTCAAATCTCAGTCACATGATTAACAATAATGGCTCTGTTCTTCTGTGCAAAAGAGCCAGACTATGAGTGACATATTCTAATGTATACCAAACCTGCATAGAGAATCCACATACACAAGACACATTCATGTGTTTAGATAGCCAGGTTTGCATGTAGTTCTACTAGCATGCCCCAGAAAGAAATAATCCACAATACAGTCTTACCATATAACTTGACAGACAGATAGATAGGTAGCTCAGAACAAAATTCATTTTGCGTTTCTTCTGACATTGCTCCCTTTGTTTCAGGATTAGACTTACGCTTACATCCCTGTGGCAGCTTTTTAGATCATGGCTATTTCCTGCTGCAATAAAGGTAATGAATAAATTGACTGTTTTCTATATTTCATTAAAAAACACTTTAAATATTGTAGTAAAATATCCTCGTTTAAAGTATTATTCAGCATGAACATGTAATACATACATTGTGTTTTTCTTTCATGTGATTGTATTGAACAATAAATCTGTCTTATGCATTTACATAAGTACAAGCCATACATGAATGCACATTTTTCTCAGTTAGTAAGTAGCAGAAGTGCTAGAATTACCAGCCCAGTACTGTGAGGATAACAGGTTCCAGATGAAGCATTTACTTTTTATTAGTGCTTAAATACATACAGCACAGCAGACCTATATACCTCCATGTTACTGCCGTGTTATTTGCAACTGATATCAATAGCAGTGAACCTTAGCTGTATCCATATCATTGCACATTTCTTAATCTCATAAATTTCAGCTGACCTTAATAAACTATTCACTTAATGTAACTCTTTTATTAGTCAGGGAAGAGCACATTGCAATGCACTTGACTTTTAGGGAAATCTGGCATCATAGTATTGTCTGTATTGCTGCCTTCTTTAAAATATAGATATGTGAAATTAATAAATAATAAAATTCAGTTCAGTCCTGCATTATATTAATATAAAGCAGATATTTAAATGATATACTAGTAGTGAAGATATGGCAACCTTGCACACTTGTTGAACACTGATACTATACTGAACTGTCAAAAGATCAGTTAACGTTCATTAGAAGCTGTTAGGAATTCTCTAGGGATCCTGTTAAAATTTATCTTTTAGATTAGTGATATGGTTTGAGCAGTGAAGTGGTACTTAGACCCTTTTTTCAGAACCTTTGACTTGTTCCACAGTCGAGACCTTTAATGATCTTATTGCAAGTACCTGGTTCCAAAGAACTCTACAGTGAAATATAGTATAAATCAAATGTTTGCCCATTTTTACAGTGTAAGTTCATGAGAGCATTCACACTGGCTCTAGGTTATATATGTATAAAAAAAAGTGGAAATTAGTAAGCTGCTGTAATTTAACATGTAACATTTTAAATTAAATGATACGTATTTCTTAACAGTAACAGCAAGTAGCTGTAAGATTTATTTTTAGACTGAATAATAGGTATGTAAATCTTTCAGCTGAAACCACTGAAAATCAGGTCAAGAGATCAGGACAGATGCGTAGCTATGATTACAGAAGTGATTTTATCCACAGGGAGTTGTTCAGAGGTCATGGCAAGAGGCTAAAGACAGATTTGTCATTTTCAGTGACCTATAGGAAATACATAGAATAAATATGACACACAGAACTTACACAACTTACACACACACACACACACACACACACACACACACACACACACACACACACACACACAAGCACACCCTATATGTTTTTGATTCATGGTATTAAATTCAAGTACGACAGCTCTTTTCAGTGTATGGAGCTGCTTTCCCCAGAGCATTACTGCATTAAAGTATACTATTAACAGCTTAGCAACATGTACACAGAATGATGGCAAGGCCAGGCACACAACTGTATAAACGTTTACACTATATGATGGTCACTGCTGATGTGACACTGTGACCGTATCTGCAAAAACTGGGAAAAAAGAGGATTGTGGATGGATAAAAGGATGGATAAGATGATTGCCAATACATGCAGAACACCATTATTTAACTTTAAATAAAATTTTGAATTAGTAAAAGTCTTCTATGTACAGGCTAGTAAAATAAAATTAGCACATGCATTCCATTCCATCAAGTCTTTTTGGTACAGGGTTGGGTATCTTAACTTTTGCTAAGTCTCTTCAACCTAGAAAGGTGCAGTACAGAAAACATCAAGGGTAGCCCTCTAATGGCCATGTTGAAAATATCAAGAGTGGCAGAGTAAAGTTAAAGGACAACAATGGGATTCTATAATTAAATGCTCAACTTCTCTGTCCTTTTTGTACCTATCTACTCTCCCTGCTATGAATAAACAACAATACAGCATTTAAAATATTTTAAATTGAATGTTTCTCTCCACTAGAATAGTTCCTTACTGTACTGTGGTGGTTTCACTTTCAGAAAACTTTTATCCTGCCCTGGAAAAGTTTGCTGCAGTCTCATATTTATTGAAGGCATCAAGGCCAATGAATACAGGTATTTTTCTGGCCAATTCCTTCCCCAAATTGACATCGCTACAACCGTCCTAAAGACCCACCCATGCTGTGATGCCACAGCTCCCTGTTCCTTCCCCTGCCAATACAGAAAGTAAAGGCTGGAAGAAGGAAACAGTACATGAGACAAGTCTCCTGCTGTGAGCTGTCAGTCACAGCAGGTAACAGCTCAAATTACCCTTAGCACTTTGACAGCTAGGGAAGTTAGATGTGAAGGGGGATGGGAGATGACTCAAAGTAATACAATCCAGGTTTCTCAAAAGTCTGCGATTTAGCCATTCTAAAAAGAAGCAGCAGTAAAATCACTTTGAAAGTCTGTTCTGTTCTGTGGCATTTCCGCTGTTTGTGTTTTAAGTAGTCACTAAATGGCATGAAATGTTACTTAAAACTAACTGACTGAAAGACAGCAGTGTATGTATGTAAAATCAATGCAGTGACAGTAACTTTAGGAAGAAAGAGGCCTGCATGATGTAATTTTTTTACAGACAATCAATACATTGTGGGACACCTAGAGGCAGACTAAACAACCAGAATCACTTCAGGATGCCAGACCCATGTAGCCAGAATCAGAAATTACGTATAAAAATATCTAAAAACATGTAAATAGTCCCAGAGTGGTGTTAAAATGTAGGAAACACCAAACCATGATGAAATAAACATGTTTTTGAGTCTGTGGGTGCAGTTCTCCTTTTAAGGCTACAGTCTACAGTGAGAAGACTATTTATTTCCTGAGACTGCAATGTAAATTTAGCTAATTAACTAATTTATTGGTATATTTGTCTTTTGGTAAACAGGTTAATGAAATGGTCCAAAGATTCTTTTCATATACATCCCAGGGTCAAATGCATTGATACACCTACAGCAAATAATTTGTGGATAGCAAATAAAATAATGCACATCAATGTTAAAATATAGCAATTGCAATTACATACAATATATATATATATATATATATATATATATATATATATATATATATATATATTTGTGTGTGTGCGTATGTTTTCAAAAATTGTTGTAAAAGTAAGCATTATTAGAAGGAGATGCTAAAAAGTTACATAGTGGTAAGTGAAACTGGTTGATAAAAAAGGAAGAATGGAAGTAGAAAAAGAAGATAAGAGAAGAAGTGGCATAATTTACACATCCAGAAGAACCCTCATCTTAGGAAAGCAATCAACCACTTAGTTCATACAGACTGCAGCCTAAAATCTTCCCCATGTGAGATTCTAAAAGCTGTCCTTACTAACCAAATTCAGGTGTTAAGTAGTTTTATCCATTTTGAGTAGTTAGGCATGCTATTCAGTAGTGAACCCCTCATCAAGAGTATGTACCCTTCACAGTATATTACATACCCTTCCTGGATATTACATATCCTTCACTGGATATTACCCTCCTTGCTGTACCACTCAAGCTCACCTCATCATGCTTAAGCAGGAAACTCTAACAGAAGAAAAAGCCTAGCTCTTATGCTTTTGATAGACTGCTTTCAAAAGATTTTTTACAGTCAGCTAACTTAATCACTGTTTCAAATGTTTTTCTCATTAACATATTCATTTCCAGTGTTCTATGCCCTGGGCTCTGAACAGATAATAGTCATCCCAATGCACAAAGTGTTTACTATGTTCACCCTCAGTAGTTAGATATCCAGTGCCTTACTTCTTTTTTTATTAAGTGGATGAAGAAAGCAGTACTCTGACACAACCCCTTGTTCTTGGATTTTCAGGTCCAGTGATGATTACTGGGGAGTGTGATGGCTTAGGGTTAAGATCTCTGCTTCTTATGTCCAGTGTTATGGACTAAGTCTTAATCTCACATCGTTATCTGTGTGGAGTTCTTCATTTTTTCTCTGGACATTCCATATTTCCATCTATCACCCAAAAATATGCTGACTGAATGGGTATACTAAATTGTCTGTATATGTTTTTTATATACCCTTGCTCTTATGGCTTGAATCATGGCTGAAAAGGGTCTGGGGCCATTTTACTTTAAAGGCTAACATAAATAAGCTAGTCTAAAAAAGTTGCAACAGTCTCTGAACTGGTGTGGGTGCTGGGACAGGTCCCTCGGGAATTATACTAATTCCAGTTCTTTTAATTTGAGCTACATTATTTTCCTGTGATGATATCTATGAAAGCCATGGACTTCACCTCCATCTTCAGCATCTGCAATTTTCAGCAAAATCTTCAGTCAGAGCAAATATTCCACAGAAACAGCAGTTCTTTGACAGAAGCTTCTTCGTTAATCCAACAAAAAGTTAAGCTAGCTTTCTGACTAGCAAAATTGCCATATGACACTCCACTATTCACATCAACTAACTTGCTCTTTCACCTACTGATGTTGTTCAGTATTTCTAATATTTAGGGCGGCTTAGAACAAGAGTATTTTCTTCAATGAAGATTCAATAATATGGTCAGAAAAACAATGAAAGATGAGTGAACCATTTATAATTTAATAAATAAATAAATAAATAAAGAGAAAATGTCCTCCCTCCCCTGTATTTTCTGATTACTGTCAGTTGTCTTCCAAGGAGAGGTTATTCTGTTATTGATAAGTTGCCAAAGTCTGCTACTCTTTATCAGATAATGACAAGTTTTGTGATGAGCATGCAGACAAAGCAATGGAACTACATCTAAATGGAAATGCAAAATAGTTTTGATTTCAACATCTTGCATACCATCTGTTGACCACCCACAGGCTTATACAACATACAGTATATGTACACATTTGGTGAAACTTTTCACCAATCATGACCATACTGGGAGGTCATATCTGCAAGAGAGCATTTTCTCTCAGGTCACTAGATTTACAAAACAACAAGTAATAGTGTTCAATGTGTCAACTTCCTAGCTGTGGAACACCCTTCCTAGGTGTAAAATGCTTCCTTCATAATAAAAAACATGTAAATTTATTTTTACAAGACAGCAAGTGTGTTTGTGTAAAGTTCAACTGGACCCTGCTTTACATAATTTCTTGACCTCAGCTGTCTTAACTTGATTTGCTTGGCTACCTCTTGCAGGCCCTTGTTTCAAGTCTATTTCAACTGTCTGCATATAAATCTTTTTCAGAGTATCTATATCATTTTTTTTTAAATTCCTTCATCTGTTTATATAGACTAAACACAAAAACAGAAGAAAAAGCCATAACTGTTTTCAAATCACTCGGAATAAAGTGGACAAAAATAAAAAAAACATGCAAATTTTTATTTAGACATTCATTAAGCACTTTTGTCTTGCTCCCCAAGACTTCTTCAGGCTGAGTAAAACAAGCAAATACAACACTTTTAAGTCACAAGAATCAATTATTCAGTTAAAGCCTAATACCTTTTCTTTTTTAAATAAACTTTAAATCTTTTTTTTTGTCATTAAGACCAGGTGGATAACGTGCATGTAGTTTCATCTGCTACAAATATTCCCTCCAATCCAAGTAGTCCTCGGTATTAACCATGTTTTCAAAACCTTGTACCTGATTTAAACCTACAAACTTAAAATCTACCTTACAATTACCCTTTTTATAATGTTTACTAAGTGCATTCTTGTCATTAGCAGCTGATATAGCATATTTATGCTCATATATCTTTCAATATAGCTCCCTGGTGGTTTGACCAACATAAAATGTAGTACATGAGTTGCAAAGTATTGAATACATTACAAATTTAGATTTGCATGAAAAACAATCTCTAATTTTGACATATATATTATTCGCCATTAAATCAACAATCCCTGTGTATAAATAATGACAGTCACTATAACTGAAGCAATTAAACATTCAAACCTTGTTAAATCTAACATTAGATGTACTTAACGTAGACTGGAAAAAATTAAAAACTCTTGCCCCTTTTTAGACAAATAATGGTTTGTCTCCTGATATTTCTTTTACTTCAGGAGAACTACTTAAAATATTCCAATTATTAATTATTATATTTTAATAGCTTTTTCATCAACACTATTTGTTAATAGCATCAATGTGCTATATATATTTTTTGTTATTATTTCCCATTACTCTGGGAGCTCTTTCATAGGTTCATAGGTTCATACTAGGCTATCTGCCCTAGGGCATTTATTAGCCTAGCCAGAGTGTGTTTGGCTTTTGCCACCCATTTTAAATTCATTTTGCTATGCCTTTTTTTGAGGTTAGTATACTGTGCCTCTGTCTAACAGTGACACAGAAGTGATAGCCGGGGTAAACCTACGATCTCCCATCCACTCATCAAGATTCCTATTGAAGAGAGTCAATGTGGGACTCTGCCTAACCTGGACTAGGATTTTATTCCAGAGTGAAGGGAGCCTCTGGGTTATGAATCTGTCCCTCCAGCATGTCCTATTTATTTCAGTGCTGAGGTTCAAGTCTCTCGAGCGCGTAGCTTGATGGGATTTGGATTTTCTGAGGTGTAGCATGTCCATTAATTCCGGGTTGGACATGGCTTTATACGTCAGGCACAGATCGCCTCTGAGCAGGCGGTATGCCACTGAGTAGAGCTGGAGTTTCTTTAACCGGGCAGCATATGGCATCTGTTTGAGCCCTTTGATCCTCTTGGTGAGGTACTTTTGGGGTCTTTCCAGTTGCTGCAGGTGTCTGGTAAAGTACATCCCAAAAGGGGCATTGTACTCAATTATGAGCCTGATGAGGGATGAGTAAAGAGGTACGATGACCTCCCCTGATCTAGATGTGAATCCCTTCATGATTAGCTGGGCTATATAAAATGTTTTTCTAACCACTTTGGCCACGTGGTTGTCAAATGAGAGATTTCTATCAACTTGGGTCCCCAGGTCCCTAATGACTTCTTCTGTACTTAATGGATTACCACCTATGTGGTAATTTGTGGGCACTTTGTTTTTGCCAAAGGGGATGACTATACACTTTTTGGCGTTTAGCTTGAGGCCATGGCTCTGGCACCAGTTGTCTGTTTCTATGAGGCCCTTTTGGAGGATGCTTGTGTCGGCTGGAGAGTTGATTATGGCGCCCAGTTTGCAGTCATCTGTGAACTTGGTCAGCCACAGTCCTTCCGTGTTGGCAAGTGCCGCCGAGAAATATATACCGAACAAGAGAGGTCCCAGGACTGAGCCTTGTGGGATGCCACTTGTAACTGGTTTGGAGTCTGACATGTCTCCAGCAATTCTAACCATGTGGGTTCTGTCCTTGAGCCAGTTTGCAACCCATCTAGTGACATAGAGGTTTATATTTAAGCTGGTGAGCTTATCTATAATGCCCGAGTGGGGTATTGTATCGAAGGCTTTTGCGAGGTTCAGGTAGGCTGTGTGGACCACCTTCCCCTCGTCAATGGCCTTGGTGACTGTTTCAAAGAAATTGACCAGGTTTAAGAGGCAGGATCTGCCCTTAACAAAGCCAAACTGGGTAGGATCCAGTGTCTGTAGGTCCCCAATATCTTTATTTATGAGGTCCATGATGATCCTTTCCATAGCTTTGCAGACCAAGCTAGTCAGGCTTATGGGGCGATAGTTTCCAGGATCCGTTGAGGCACCACCTTTGTGGAGAGGACCACTGTTGCTGTACGCCACTCTTTGGGTACATATCCTGTAGTAAGGCTAAGATTGAACAGTAGTTTTATGTTTGGGTTTAGCTCTTCTTGGAGTTCATGTAGGACGCAGCCCGGGACACCATCTGGTCCCATTGATGCTGTGTTTTTTGCTTTTAGTTTTCTTAAGTTAAATACTTCCAAAAACATTTCTTTGACAATTTTTTTCTGGATATCCCTTATTTAAAAACTTATGACACAAGGCAGTTCCTTCTGCAACAAAATCCTGGCCTTTTTTGGTGAGCATATTTACTCTCATCAGCTGTCCTTTAACAATATTATGTTTAGTTCTTCTACAATGTATACTATTGCAATCTAAATATGAATTATTCTGGATGTCTTACTTATAAATTCTACTTATAAGCTTCCACCTTCTTTAAACACAATAATATCCAGAAAGTTTATAATTTTAAAATCTAACTTTGATGTATCATTTTAGAACTAATTGGCATTGTTGACATATTTTAAAAACTCATCAAATAAATCAGCATTACCCTTCCAAATTAAAAAGCATTTATAAAATATAATATTACTATAATGCACACTTTGAAAAATAAAAGCTTTTTCCCATCAGTGCATAAACACATTGGCATAACTGGGGCCATGGCTGCCCCCATAGCCACTCTGTTCATCTGATGATAAAAGTTGTATTAAATTCAAAAAAGTTGTAACTCAAAATAATATCCAACATCTCCATAATTATATGTACATTATTCATGGAAAAAAAAGCTAAAGAGTACAAGAGTAGAAAAGTAGCCCACATGCAACTCAGGTAGAGTTCCTCCTAGTAAGGAAAAGGCACTGGAGTAGAATCCATGATTGCAAAGTCATCCCCAGTGAAACAGTCAGCCCACAGCATAAACCACTGGTTGCCACAATCAGTTTCAAGCAGTGGTCAGAGAAGGTTCTAAGGTCAACAGAGACCAGGCTGAAGACCTGGAAGTTGACTGGAGAGAAAGTACCGCAGTTCAAGGGATTACTCAGGGCTCTACCACACCAAAAAAAGAAGGAAATAGGTGGAGTTGAGGAAGAATGGCAGAGCCTCTAAACAGCATGTGTTAGACCTACAGAACAGATATGTGGCTGAGCCAGGTGTGGAAATAAGGCACATAAGGAAAGCTGGTGGTGGAATGCAGAATTCCAGGAAGTGATAAAAAGAAAGAAGGAGTGTAAGAAAAAAATGGGAGATAGAAAAGACCTACTAGGCTAGGAAGGAATACTGGTTAGCTAACAAAGAAGCTAAGAAAGGAGTTGCAATAGCAGAGAATAGGGCATTGGAGGTGCTTTTCCAACTTCTGGAAAGAAATGAGTAGGTGGTACAAAGAAACCATATCAGGTTGCAAGAAAAGACAGAAAGATAAAGAAGAAAGTCAGACACCCTTCATAAGGGATGTCATCAACAACCTGTCACCAGTCCATAGGACATCAAAGGCAGATATAAGGAGTATTTTCAGCAGCTTCTGAATTAAGAAAACCCCACAGAAGCTGTACTGCCCCAGAAACAGAGAAGAAGAGGAGCCCATCCTAGAAGAAGTAAGAATAGCACTAAGGAAAATGAAGTCAGGGAAAGCAGCAGACTCAGATGAGATCACAGCAGATATGATAAAGATGTTGAGTGAGATAGGGGAGAAATGGTTCCTGAGGGTACTCATAGCAGTGTGGAGAGAAAGATGTATCACAGATGACTGGAGAATAAGCATACTCATGCCAGTGTACAAGAACAAAGATGACATTCGCAACTGTTGGCAGTACAGAGGCATCAAACTCCTATCACATTGCATGAAAGTTCTGGAGAGGGTGATTGATAAATGGATATGCAGAGTAATAGAATTTAAAATGGGAGATGAGCAGTTCAGATTCAGATCAGGACACAGCACAACTGACCTGATGTTTGCAGTGAGACAAATAGTTGAGAAAAATCTAGAGATGAGGAAAGAGTCCAACTGGGCATTCCTAGACTTGAAGAAAGCATATGACAAGGTCCCAAGAAAGCTGATCTGGACAGTACTGCAGTGGTTCAATGTCCAAAAAACATTGGCAGAATTAGTGCAGGCTATGTATAAGGACCCAATGACTCAAGTATGAACAGTGTTTGACCTCACAGAGGAGTTCCCAGTGGGAGTGGGTTCAACTCAGAGCCCGCTGCTGTTCATACTGGTGATGGACTACATTAGCAAACAAGTTCAGGGACAGATCAACAAAGTTGCTGTATGCAGACAATGTGGCATTACAGGCAGACTCTGAGCTAGAACTTCAGCAAAGGATAGGAGAATGGAATACAAAACTGAAGGCATGTGGGATGAAACTAAGCACAGATAAGACAGTAGTAATGACAGCAAATTGGGAAATCAGAAGAAGCTGAGAATTGAGATAGCAGGGAAGATACAGGAACAGGTAAATAGCTTCAAGCATCTGCGAGGGGTAGTTGAGGAGAAGTAAAGTCTGAATGAAGAGGTCAAAGCTAGAATCAAAGGGGCTGCAGCAATCTGGTATAGAGTCTCAGGTGTAGTCGATGACAGAAGAATAACAAAGAAGCTGACAAGTAAGGTCTACAAGACAGTGGTGTGACCAGTACTACTGCATGGTACAGAAACCCGGGCTGTAAAGGCAGAACAGTTGAAGAAGCTAGAGGTGATGGAAATGAAGTGCCTGAAAAGGGTGGTAAGATCCACACTGTGGGACAGACGAAGAAATGAAGACATAAGAGCAGAAGCCAATGTAACTCCAATTGCAGAAAAGATCAAAGAGAACAGCTTACAATGGTTTGGGCACATGTGTAGTAAAGCAAAAGACAATCTGGTGAGGAAGATTTGGGACAGACAGGAGGAAGGTAAGAGGAAATGAGGGCATCCACCAAAAAGGTGGATGGATTGTGTGAAAGAAGTTCTGCGACAGTCAGGCGTAAGTGTTGAAGAAGGCAGAAGTGTGGCACTGAATTGAGAGAGTTGATGACAGTTAACAAACAAAAATATTTGTCTACATAAACAGCCATTGCTTATATTTTACTTTTATTACTGGCAACGATGGATCTAAGTGGGTGGTTGTCTAGAACATTGTGAATTGTCAGCAATCCGAAAATTCTACTGATTCTGGGATTTTCAGTTCTCAAAAAAACTACCAATTTCACTATTAATCATCCTGTTACATGCACAACCAATCTTCTCTAAAAGAATCAATTAACAAATATGCTCTGTTTACATAGATCTTTTTCACCTGTGATCAGTCACATGAACAAGAGTAAATGCAATATACTTGGAGAGTTTAGAGTATCCATTTAAGAAGCATGTATATGAAGATTGAGGAAACTGGAATAACCAACGAAAATCCATACTGATGTGGTAAGGGCACTTAAAACTCTACTGGGGGTTATAAATAAAACCTGAAGTTATGAGGAAGAAATTTTACAGACTGACCACCATGTTGCTGATTCAGCATCAGCATCAGGCCCCTTTTCCCATTTTGTATATGGGGTTGGGGTGTGACACCACCAGTGACTATGACCTTGAACCAGTGTTAACCCTGCTCTACATATTTTAATTATTTATTTTCCGTCTGTTATGTAATGGGAGAGTTATCTTTAACTGTGTCTGCTGTATAATGGGAGAATTATCTTGAACTCTGCTTGGAAAAAAAATCTGTTGCATTGTTAGCATTCCCTTTTGTATTTATATTTATATTTCACAGTGGATAAATGTTCTGTTACCCTCACTGTTATACTGTTATATTTCTTTATTCATCTGTTGTAAATGACATCATGAATTTGTTCTGATGTACATTTTTATATGATGTCATAGGTCTTACAGTTTATTTAGCCATCCATTACTGTAACTGTGCAGTCACGTGGATATTAGTTTTGATGACTGGTTTATTGAATGTACAATCAATACTTAATCTGACTCAGAAATTTGTGTAAAATCATGCCACCATGAGACTCCAGAGCAAACAATCATATGGCTCCACTGAATTACATGGATAACATACAATAAAGAAGGAATAATCCTGAATTTGCTACATATATGTAGACATCTACGTTACTCACTGCACAGAAAGTTGCCAGAAAGTCTAATCACATGCTTGTGTCCTTTGCTGTAGGAACAGGGGATGGCATTGTCTGAACAAATGATCTCCAAATGGCTAACTTATTGCATTGTATTTTGTTATGCCTCCAGGAGAAGACATTGGAAAGACCCACAGTATAAGAGGCATGCTTAGCAGAATGGTATCCCCTTGGGGTTGGCTACAGAGAATATATTATAGTTAACCACATGCTTCTTTGTCCAAACCTTCTGCAAGTATTAGAGACTGGACATCTCTTCCAGGGCAAGATATGCATTTGTTACTGTCATTATAGAGGGCCTGCTAAAACGTAACCATTCCCTTCTGGCCAACTCCCTATCTGTATGTGCTGTTGGAATTGTCTTAGTAGTTAGGACTCCTGCACCAGTAAACTAAATGAAGAACATACTGAACTTGTGTAACAGATCACCATAATAGAAATATCTGAGTAGATAACTGCTATGGTACTTTTTCCCTTCTACAATTCTCTTTTCCTATGCTTGGGAGAGATTTTGGCATGTGGTATCCTATTCCTTTTATTACCTATCCACCTTCTGTTCTCGTTGTGTGACCACAGACCTGCCCATGTCCCCCACTTAGAACTAAAGGATCCCTCCCTCTGGTAAAAATGGATGAATCTTGCTTATTAGCTCTTATTCCTCTACAGGAAAGATCTAAGAAGCTGTAGGTAGATGTTGTTTTTATAGAGGAAACTTACTAATGTCTTTGAGGGGTGGGCATTCATGACATCTGTAGGGGTAACAGTGCTGAGCTTTGGAAACTGGGATAGATGTTGGGCCTTCACTGATTAAATTCCTAGTATTTAGTACTACTGCAACGGCTATACACACAAATACCTATTAAAATGGTAAGTTCTTACATAACTATACTTCCTCTTTACATTTTCTGATGTATCATAATTCTTCCATTTGTTGAAGACATTCGTTTCACCATTATTACTAGCTGCATTACAAATCTGTGCTTATTTTATTTTGCTCTGCCAAGCAGCAGTACGTGGATGCTGGGGGATTGTCACATCTACAGAATATAAAGGTCAATGTTACCCACAGTTCAGAAACACACACAGAAAAATGAACGAGAACAGCTGCTATACATATAATGCTGCAGAAACCTAGTGCATTAAATTTAGAAAAATTCAAGTGCAGTAACCAATTGCAGCCTGTATAGCACAACACCAACAATTTCATTTTGTATATAGGGCCAATTTTTTTATTTGCTCAGAATCTAACAAATATACCTGTGGGAGATCATCTGTGTTCTCTTTACAGGTACAGGTAACATATATACAAGTACTAGGTTAGCTGTCCTTGAGGTCCATTTTAAGCTCAGCTAAACTTCCCTTTCAAAGATGAGAAGCAAACAATGCACCTTGTGGCTATGAGGCAAATACCCTATGCATTATACCAGCTTCAAGCCCAGTTTTTTACAAAACAAAGTGCTATTTGTCAAACATGTCTCCAATAACTCTCCCCCACCCCTTCTACTGGAGTTAAAAATCAAATGTTAAAGCAGTCTGGAGTAATGCAATAACAAAATCATCCTAAATGCTAATGATCTACATGGCTGGAAATCTGTACCAGTATTGCATTCTGAATACTTCCACTTCCTGAAAACTTAAGTCTGCAGGTGAAAAAAGAGAGACTTTACTAGAATCTCACTGTCACATTGGGTCACCTCAAGAACCTGTAGTGCCCAACAAACGATCGACACCAGCTCCAGTAAAAGAACAGCTTTAATAAAATAATTATAATAAAACCATTAGTTAAGTGCTGTTCTTTTACTGGAGCTTGTGTTGGTCGTTTGTTGGGCACTACAGGTTCATGTGGTTATTTAGTTTGTGTTATCCTTGGCATACAAAATAATGTCATTTGTAGATAAAGATACCTTTTCTTAATTAACATACCAAATATATCCTTGAACTTCTGAGCCCCTCATTTGTTTTGCCAAGCAATGAGGTGAGAGGACACTCCTGCCTGGTTCTTCTTTTCAAACACAGCTTATCTGAGAGGAAACCTCCTAGCTTAATTATTGCTTCCAATCTTTCATATATCATCCCAATTAACCCTATTATTGCATCAAGGACTGCAAATCCTTCCATTGCCCTACTTATAATATCCCAGGTTACTCTATCAAATGCTTTATCTGTGTCAAGACCCAACAACAACAGCAGTATTCTCTTACATTCTGCTTCCCTCTGGATCACAATTGTTCTATTAGTGTTGTCAAATGTTTGCTTCCCCTCCATAAAACCACACTGAGCCATATCTATCAATTTTGGCAACACCTTTGCCATTCTCTAAGCTAGCATAAACATGAACACTTTATACTTATGTTTTAAAATTGAAATGGGTCTATATGAAGCTGGGTGGGTCTATATGAAGCTGGGTGGGTCTATATGAAGCTGGGTGGGTCACTTTCTTCCAAGATGCTGATGTCTTCTCTCCATCTACAATAGTAATAAACAAAATTGTCCTGATCATTTTCACTTTCTTCTCTCCTAACTTCCAAACTTCCCCGGGAATATGTTCTGATCCTGGAGACTTCCCTCTAAACTGACTACACATCACTGTTTTTATCTCTTCTCCTCCTGTCTTAACTATTACTCATTGAGCCTCATCTTTCTCTAATCTTGGCATACTTATGTCTTCCATAAATATTCTAATTTGTGCTTTAGTTTGGTTTCCACATCCCTCTGCTTTAAACAAATTTTCATAAAATTTCCTAAATATATGTAATGCAGCTGTAGGATTTCTGGTTATTTTTCTTGTTATAGGTGCCGTAAGTTTGGCAACAACCCTTTCTGCTTTCTGTTACCTAAGTCATCGTGCTAAAATGTTCCTCCTCTTGGGTTGTTATCAAAAAATAACTGCTTGACAGAAATCTTTCTAAATTTATATTATCCATATACCCCCTTATTTTGCATTTACACTCACCAGTTGCTCCTTTTCTTATTCTGTGAGATTCCCCTTATTCTGTAGTACTTAAACCTTTGTCATCCCCTTTAAATAGTTTTTATCACTTCTTAACCATATCTTTTTTCTTTTATTTCTACTCTGTTTTGAAACATACCTTCCCCTATCTTGACTTGCTGTGTCCTGCCCGCGATTCCCCAGTCTTGACTTCCTGTGTCCTGTCTGTGAACCAGTTGGCAATCCAGCAGGTGATGTAGGGGTTTATTCCTAATTTAGTAAGATTTTCTTCAATGCCTGAGTGAAGTATTGTGTCAAAAGCTTCGGCCAGGTATGTAGGCAGTGTGTAACGTCTTGTTTTCATCTGTTGTTTTGGTGACATTTTCAAAAACTCCACTGAGCTAAGTAAGCATGGCCTGCCTGTGACAAAATCAAACATGGATGAAAATAGTGCTCAAAAGATTTCTTATGTCTTTGTTGCTTAATTCTATGATATGTCTTTCCATGGATTTATATTTGAGGCTGGTCAGACTTATGGATCCATGAATAGCACTCCTGTTTGCAAGTGTTTGACTATTTCTGTCTTCTGTTCACTTGGTATGAACCATGAATGCCATGTAGAGGCTGAGGTTAAATAGTATTGTTAGGGGCATGGATAATTCATACTTCTTGGTATTCAGGCTATATCCATGGATATTGTCAGGATCCATAGATGTAGAATGTTTTCCTTTTGAGATATCTTTTAGGAACTTGGTCCAGTGTGAAAGCTTGGGGCATATTGGTTTCTGATAATTCTAATGAGATATTCAGTGGTGAAAAGAAGGATGAAGTTGGAGTTGGATTTAATGGCCAGCAGATTTGCTACATTTTCAGCTTCAGTATAGGTCAGTGATGGTGAACCTTTTGTGCCAGGAGCTTTTGAAAGGCCAAACCCAAAATAATTCAGATGAGCAAAGAATCATCACACCATGGCATGTGTCATCTTTGATGTGTGTCATAGGTTCGCCATCACTGGTATAGGTGGTATCATTCACAATCAGCTCAGCAAACTGCTGCATAATGCTTTTAACATTACAGACAAAGCTGAAGAAGGCCTTGTGGTTATCCCTGGCCTAGGTGGCCATTTGACCTTGATAGAAAAAACTCTTGAGCTGCTTATTTAATTTAATAATGGAATTTCTAACATAGTGGTTGTTGCTCTTCTTATTTTTGTTCAGTTTTCTTTGTTTCATTATAAAGCTTACTAAGCAGTGTACTTTTAAACACAAGCAATAGAGTTTTCTGGGTTTGGGGGTATTTAAAACTTGTCTAGGTATCATTTTGAAGTAGGAAGTTTGTCTTAAAAAATTTAAGTTCCACACACAGCAGGAATCTCAGGTTTTAGTTTTATTTCAAAGCAGACTGGTCTTTAATCTGGTCTGATGAGTAAAGATGTTACATGAGAAATGGAGCAAAATGTCTCTAAATTTGCGAAGACAAGGTCAAAATCAGTGATGCTGTTTTCCCTATCATGTACTCTGATTAGTTCGTCTGGAGCATTTGTATTGACACGTTTCGTAGTTTATAGCTGGATAGTTGAAGTCACACAGAAAGATTGGGATTGAGATCATATAAGTAGGGGCTATGGCATTCTTGGGTAACAGAAGGCATTCTATAGCTAGCTAGAATTAATAAGGAACTTTGCTGATGGTGTGAAGACATGAAGAAGCTGTAGGGCATTATGCTGCTTTGCCAGCCTGATGTCAGTCTCTTCTGGATGAAGACTGAGACACATTCATCTTTTTTTCCCTTCCTGCGTAATAGCTGGTCTACATGTGCAGAAGGCATTATAAGTCTTTACAGCCAGAGTAGCCTCTGCTAATTTAGCCACATCTTGGTCACTGTACAGACATCATGAGGAGTGCTTGCAAGGAGTGGAATTTCTTGTTTAGGCTCCTAGCATTGATCATTAGTACCTTTATATTTTTCCTTTGCTTGTTCCATTATGTTGCTGGGTTTATCTAGACGGCATTACCTATAAAAGGCACTATGGGGGTAGACAATGTTTTAGCCAATATCTGAAATTCTTGGAGGGACAAGTGGACTCCAACCAGTGAAGTAAATGCTGTTAACTCCGGAAATATTGTGAATGCCATAATGCAAAATGATCAATTGATGCATTCAATAAGCCAGTCTACAAATCTGCAAAGATCACACAGTCCTAAAAGTACCAAAGACAAATGAAAATGAACACAATTCAGGTATATACAAAGGATAAAACAAAATATATAATAGAAGGAGAATTATTCTAATTAAAAGGCAATTGATTCATCGTTGAGAGTAGCTGTGATGAGACCAGCACTAGGAGAAGCCAGGCAGTAATCAATAAACTAATCATCGCTAGTCATTATTCTTGGGAATCCTAATTTTGTCTTTTCATTAAGTTCTACTAGAGTAATTACCATCTAACTTAACTTCTGAGTATCACCCTAAACACTTCATCCATAAATATTCAGGTCTATTATTGTAGTTTGCCTCCAACCTCTTAAATATAATGACCAGCACTAGTCCTCCACTGTCTAGCAACATGACTGAAGGCTCATCTCACAGCCAATCTCTGGTCAGTCCGAACAAATTAGGTGTTCTAAGGTGGCATCAAACTGCCTCATGCTTCCTAACCATTCACTGCTTATATCAACTGATAGTACAACTTGCGAGTGATGCAAATATTTAAGAAACCTGGAGGCAAACCTCTCACATCAGCTCAGTTTTGGTAAGCATCATGCCTCCACAATGCCACACCAGTCACAACACACCAAACCAGTGAGTCCATAATTTATGCTGAGGATCTAAAGAAACATTTGCCAAAGACTCCAAGAGCACACTCTAAATGTTCTTTGCTTCCATCATTCAAGGCAAAACCTACTTCTTCTCCATTCATACATATTGCTTCACTCAGCTAACCAAAGAGCCACTGGGAAAGCAGGCCTAAGCCCACAAGGCCCCCCAAGTCAGATTTCACATAGGGAAATGTTTTAGAAATTCACAGGTTTGTAAGTCAGTACTAGGCTAATAACTCCAGGGGTCCTTTTTAAACCTAGCCATGCTTCCCAAATGTATCTGGAAAGGTTTGATTCTCAAGGATTATTTTAAGAAGTATATTTATGCCTGGCCATGCATGGTGAAGCATTTACCAGCTGCCCTTGTGTAACAGAGATATAGATTTCAGACCAGGGTAAATTTCTGATTTGCATCCACTGGTCAAAGTTATGCTTGAATTTGGTTATGGACTAACTCTACTTCACATGAATGGGAAGCCTGTTCCAGAGAAGGAGTCATCTATGAGACACATGCTCATATGGTTTAGATTCCCAACCAAGTAGTTCTGATACTATGTGCTTTGCAGATGTGCAACTGGTCCATCAGAGTAGAAGCAGAGGATGCTTTGTAGGCCAGGCATAAATCATCTGGCTAAAGTCTGTAGAAGACTAAGTACAGGGATATGGATTTGAGGCAGCCCACTGATGACATTTTGTATGTCCTGTATTCTTTTTGTGAGGAACCTCTGTGGATACTCCAGTTGTTGTATATACCTGGTCAGGAACATACAAAAAGGGTGCTGTATTCAATGATTGGTCTGAAGATGACCAAACACAGTGGAAACATGACATCCTTGGACCATGATGCCATAAAATTGCGTATAAGTTACACAACACAGAATAATTTCCTTACTACCATAGGCAGATGATGATGAAAGGTCAGGATACTGTCTACATGAGTGACCAAATCCATGATCATTAGGTTTTCTCTTAGGGGTGTATTGTCAATGGAGTTGTTTCCAGGGGTAGCTGCCTTTCCAAAATATACTATTATGGATTTCTTGGCATTGAGTTCCAGACCGTGGCTCTGGCTCCAGTTATTGGTCTGTGTCGGGCCTTCTTGGAGGATATTTATGTGCTTGAGTGATTCTATATTTGTGCCTAGTTTGAAATTGTCTTAAATTTGGTCAGCCAGAGGCCCTTGATGTTGACCTTAACTTCAGAGAAATAGATGACAAAAAGGAGCAGCCCCAGCACTGATCCTTGAGGAATTCCATTACTAACTGGTGTTTTTGTGGTGATAGACTCCCCTATCCTAACGTCTTCACTCCTATCATTGAGCCAGCTGACTATCCAATAGGTGGCATAGGGGTTTATACTTAATTTTGCGAGTTTGCCTACAATGCCCTACTGGGTTATTGTCTTGAATGCTTAGGCCAGGTCAGTGTAAGCAGCATGTATTATTTTACTCTTGCCCATTGCTTAGGTGACCTTTTTGAAGAAGTCCACCATGTTGAGTAGGCATGCCCCATCCTTGATGAAACAACTGGTTTAGTTGGAACCAGTATCTGAAGGTTTCCTATGCCATTGATTTCATTTCTATGATAATTCTTTCCATGGCTTTGCATATGAGACTAGTCAGACTTGTATATATGTATTTACCTGGGGCAGTAGCTGGCCTGCCTTTTATAGAGGGAAGACAGTTGCCATCCTTCTTCATTTGGCACAACGCCTGTTGGATTCTAGGGTTAAATAGTGGTTGTAGTGGTCATGATAGGTCATGTTTCATGCAATTTAAGAGGCCTCTTCAGATATTACAGGGGCCCACTGATGCAGGGTTTTTGGCCTTGAGAAGTGCTTTGAGGACTTGTTCGCTAGGAATAGTTGGGGGAGTAATGGCTGACAGTATTTCCAATTTCCTAGTGGTGTGTGGGAGGAAAGGGGGGTAAAATTGGAGCTAAATTTGTCAGCAAGTAGATTTTCTATATCTTCTGGCTCAGTATGGTGTATCCATCTGCAATTAGTTTGGCATATTGCTGTGTATTAATAAAAAATAAAAAATAAATCCAAGGTGGAAAACCAAACCAAGACAGACTGCTGCTCAGAAAGTCTAATTCTTTAATAAGAAACAATAAAAAACAATGAAAACACAAAGCTTTACCGGTCTGTGCCGAGCTTTATCAAGTGAACATCCAAAGTGCTGCAAGGCTTTTTATACACTGAAGTTAATTATTAATTAATCAATTAAAAAATTAAAAAATTAAAACTTAAAAATGCTGGAGTTGATAAATTGTTAAAAATGCTTCTTTGTTAAAAGTTAAACCTGGTGCATTATAATAAATGTATACAGTAAATATTAAAACTGAAATGTAAAATAATCGAAAGAAACTGTAGGCAGTGCATTTAGCAATAAATTAAAATAAATCATTTATCATATTTCACTTGAAGATTTTTTTATCAGCAATGAATGAGCTTCTCATAATCGAGCCTTTCTTAGCTTGAGGACACTGTTTATGTTAATGTTGTCATTTAATCCAGGGTGTCTGCCTGCATCTAGTTTAAGTTGCCATATAAGTTCCTTGTATTCGAGGGTCGTCTCCCAGTCACCTCCCCTAGCATCTGGGGTAACTTGCTCCAACACTATGAATTTAAGATCTATCCCAGGGCAAGTGAGTGAATGCTTATAGAATGCGTTAGACTCCCTTTGTTTACTTAGATCATAAAAATGTTCGTCAGCAAGTAGATTTTCTATATCTTCTGGCTCAGTATGGTGTATCCATCTGCAATTAGTTTGGCATATTGCTGTGTATTGCCTTTCAGGTTTTGGGCATAACTGAAAATCGCCTTGTGATTGTTCTTGGTCTGGAAGGCATTTTTTTTACCTCAAATTTGACTTGGGTACATTTGATTATCCATCTGAGTTATTTGTTTAGATTTATGAGGGAGTATTTATTTTGTTACTTCTGTAGGACCAGATTAACATACCAGACTGCATTTTCATCAGAGTTAAGTGTGCACTATGTGAGCCTCCCCTTAAACTGTTTGACTTCAGTCTGTCTACAGGAGTTGTGCCTGATGCCTGGACAACAGTTAATGTGATACCAGTACCGCTAAACTTCTGACAGCAAGAAATCTAGGCAAAGAAAAAATAATGGGGGGCAAAGGCCCTAAATCAGGGATGGATATTAAAAAGTGCTCTCATGAACTTAAAAAAATTATAGAAAAACAATGTTTTTGCATTGGTACGCACTTTCTGAAGATATAAAATCTGAAACTCAAAAGTCAGCTGTTATTTAGTATCTCCGATCCTCAGTGATTTGCTTGAAAAATATAGGTTTTAACTGGAACAGACAAAAATAAGAGGTAAAAATCTAGATATTCTATAAAAATCTGGACATATGAGAGTTATGGAGAATCCTGTACACAAGACTGGCTCCTCTACAGACCCAAGTATGTGCAAGCCCATCAGCCTCACCAGCCCTATATACAACGCTATGAAGCTTAATATAGTAGAACTCATTTATGCAGATATAGGCAACTTAGCTGATCTAGATACCAATCAGTTTGGTTTTGTGAAGGGCAGATCTTGTCATATGAACCTTTGATAAGTTTATAAAGGCTGTGGATAGCAGTGATTCGATGAGAACTGTTTCTCTCGACTTGGCTTGATACTTATCCCCCAAGCTGGCATTACTTGTAAAATAGACAGAAGTATGCTCACTTGTTCATTGGTGATCTATGTAAACAGCTGGAGACCTAGATGGCTACTGTTAATTGTAATATGTTGTCATCCATGCCCCTTTTACACAATGCAGTGGATGGGGCAACACTACTGGTGGGCTCCAGCACCACAGTGAGGCATCAGGACTGACTGCATTTGACTGGTTTCATGGAACACATTAAGGCAGCCTTTGTCTGTGCATTCAATGATGGAACCTCACTATTTAGTCATATAGTTAAAGGTAAGCTACATCAGTGTGAGCTGGAGGGAAAATGTTTTCACCTGTTATTGTAAATTTCTCAGCTTCACAGAAATCGTTTCAGAAAATACAGGAGGGAGCTAAGGACATTTAATTGTGAAAATCAATGCAGCTTCAGCACCAGCAGCTGTTTGACAGGAGATCCTGGTTAAAGGGAAATTCTTTGATAACCACTGCCAAAGAGACAACAGTGGGATGCACCAACAGAGGTTCGCTAGTCTCTCTCTTGAGGCAAGGCAGTATGAATGCTGAACATTTGCCTAACTGTCTTAGTATTATGGAAGTCAGGGGATGACTGTCACTTAATGTACTTGTGTGATGGACCATCACAAAAGATGGTTGCATCAGGGAGATTATATACAGATACTATGCAATGCCAAGTTCACAACTACCTATACACTGCTGTCTCATCCACTTAAGGTGCTACCCTGTCAGAGGAGGAAAGATCGGCAAGTAAAAAAAAAAAACTTCAAAAAGAGAAATCTAGGAGGTCCTACCATACCAAATAAAGTTCAGATTTTACTCAAGAGTCTTCTTGGTACCAAAAAAAGACCCAGGACTTCAGATTGATACTAGATCTCATTCATCTGAATCAATATGTGAAGAAAAAGAGAAAGAGTCATTCTGGATGGTCATGATGCAGTCTATCCGGACATGTTTTTAAGCAGGGGATTGGATGTACATTTTGCATCTCCAGGACACTTACCTACACATGAACATGGCTAAGCTGTCCAGGAGATTCCTTCACTTTCAGGTGGGAGTCAGTCATTACCAGATCAGAGCCCTTCGATTTTGTCTCATCACAGCCCCGCTAGTGTTGACAAATTGCATGGCTCTATTCATAGGTCACATGTGACTACTAAGGTTAAGAATTTTTCTTTCCTCAGACTGTATCATTTCTGCACCTACAATGGAGAAATTCATCCATGCAAATCAATACTTATTCTAGTTGTACCGGTTCTTGGAAATCATTATCAGTCTTACAAAATCCCAACTGGAATTTTCCCAGTTTCTTAAACTTATTGGCTACCAGCTAGACACAATGTGACAACTGGCCATTCTATCCCCAGACAGAGTATCTTCCAACAATAGTTAAATTCAAACTGTATCAAACATTTGCTGCAATTCTGCACTGAATGCAGCCTAATTTCTAAAAGTACTTAGCCTTTATGGCAGCCACTATAGAAACTGTCCAATATGCCAGATTATACATGAACGTTCTCCAGTAGAAACTAAAAGTTCATCGGTGTCAAACAGCACAATCCACAACAAGCACAAAAAAGTTGTTGAAGGTTTATTTGAAAGGTCTCTTCTGGTGAACAAACCAAGAAAACCTGACTTCAGGCAAATCCTGTGTTCAATCCATTCCAGAAGCAATTCTAGCTATGAACACATCCTTGCTGAGGTGGAAGGGGAACTGTTCAAACAAGACAATCCAAGGGATGTGGACCACAAATGAAGCCAAATTGCACATCGGTGTCCTGGATAGAAGGGCAGTCTTCCTCACTCTGTAGGCACTTCAAGACCTTCTCTTGCAAGACACAGTGTCTACCTACTCAGACAACATGACAGCAGTAAGCTACATCAACAACCAGGGTGGAACATCATCCTACACCCTATGCTTAGAAGCCATAAAGCTTTGGGAATGGGCCATATCCTCAACTCACTTTCTACTAGCAATGCATATCCCAGCGACATCCACCATAATTGTGAACAGGTTGACCAGATAAATACTGCTCCTGCATGAATGGTCTCTCAACATATTAGTAGACCTAGAGATATTTTGCAGCCTTGTTCTTGAGTTTTTACTTTTCCATCCAACACCAAACTCAGAAATGTTTTTCTTCATCATCCCACAAGAGGGATATCCCCCAAGGGAAGCATTCACCAATGAATGACTGCTTGAGCTCCTTTAAGATGTTCTCCTAGTGCTGCTCATTCTGAGATTTCTGCAGACAACCAAGATGTGCAAAACCAAGGTGATTCTAATAAACCCCGTTCTGCCCATGCCAGACTTTCTTTCTCCTGCTTTGTTCTTATCTAAGAAGAAACCCCCTTCTCCTGCAGCACCCTCAGCTGCTGTCAAACCTGTCTGCCCAGACATCTAATTGCTACAATTTAACTGCTTGGTGTCTTTGCTTCTAGGGATGGGCAGAGCCTTACATTTCCACTGCAAGGTATACAATTACTTATATATTACACAAACAAATGGTTTGAGTTCACTGTATGGGCAAACAAACAATTTATAGATCCCTTTTCAACTTCTAATCCCAAATGACTTAACTTTTTAACAGGGCTTATTTCATTCAGGGTCCATCTTCTCTTCCAGTAAAGTTAATTTGACTGCAGTGTTGTCCTATCATCAAGGCTTTCCTTCATTATCTTTAGCCTCTCACATTTCTTTTCACTGCAAACCTAAATGGAGTTTTCCCTTCCAGGCCACCATTGGATAACCTTCTATTCCTCTACATGGGACTCAAACTTTGTGTTGGAAAAATGTACTTTTCCATGTTTGAACTCACCAGATCTGCTGAAATTTCATTCATGTCCTGGAAAATATTTTAATCATAACTATTACCTCTTCTGGATGAATTTCAGACTTGCAAAGCCTATCATGCAAATTCCCATACATTGTATACCACAGTTTGAATCAATCCCTCCTTTATACACAAATTTTATCTTTAAAGAATAAAGGAATTGAGAAAAGATGAACAGTTATTTCTTTCATTTTCAAAAATAAAGTTCAGAAAGTAGAAAAGCATATCATTATGAATATGATTATCTGACTGCAATAATGCCTGCTATTCATATAGCAATGGGCCACTTTCCAAACCAAGAGTGCACACATTCAAGGCTAGGCTACTTCAGCAGCTTTTATCAGTAACCTGCCTTTGAATAAACTTTGGGCAGCTACTTCCTTACACATATTTACTAAACATTACAGTCTGAATAGTTTAATGAGGTCTAGAAACTCCACTGTGACTTCCATTCTCAAAGGTCTGCTATCCCACTTCAACCCAAGTTCTGCTGTAGATTCTATCAGCTCCATGTGTGGACAGGACCAACTTACATATGAAAGTTATGCTTGTAAAAGAAAAACAGATTTAGTTAGTCTATATCTGTACACTGGAAGCAAGCCTTCCACCAATCGCCCTACAAACTGTTTTATCCAGAAAGACCTTGAGGTGCACCAGGGGCCTAGAACTGACTACTGAGTGGCAAATTGTCATCTATCCTGAGAGATTATTTTTCTTTTATCCTGTGTAACTTTTTATGAACATGACAACTTTACTCTAACCTGAGAAGCTAGTTGAGGCCAGAGCATAATAGGACAGGGAAGGAGGGTGATCCACTTAAGCGTTTTCATTGTTTCTGTGCAAGAAAGCACCTTCAGCAACCAGTCCATCCATTCCAATATACGGACATAGACCAACTAAATCTATTATTCTGGTAAGTATGTAAGTTATGTTTATCATGCACTGTTCTGCTCTGTTTGGAAGGTGAGCACCATTGAGTGTGTATAAATGGTGCAAAGAACTTGTAAATCTGTTTATTTAAAGATGTGCATGGCTAGGCATACTATGGTTCCAAAGTGATATAAAAAAGCTCAGTAGTATTCTTAAAAGAACAAATAGAAATCTAGCACTTATAATTTTGCATACTAAAATTCAAATGTGTTCACCTAGAGATATTGTAGTAAAATTCTCAGTTGTAAACTATTGGCAAATTGTGTATAATGACACAAAATGCATTTGATTAGAAGGGATCATGAGTGCTGCACTTGTA
Organism: Protopterus annectens; assembly: GCF_019279795.1. Taxonomy (NCBI): domain Eukaryota; kingdom Metazoa; phylum Chordata; order Ceratodontiformes; family Protopteridae; genus Protopterus; species Protopterus annectens. Next base: position 1,059,404,977 of record NC_056728.1, on the reverse strand, counting down.
CAGCCAAATGCCAACAGAAATGTAACTACTGATAATATTTAATGTTATTGCAGCAGAGAGTAGCCGTCATGGGTATGTCAGACTAGAAGCAGCTATCAAGCATCACTGCACGACAGTTATGGGCTACACATGTTCAACATTTAAGCTCACTGTTGCAGCAGCCAAAGCTATTTTGATCTTATCCCAGTGACTAGAATACAGTCAAAACTTAAGGGAATCCTGTAGCAACTGGAAGACAGGTCCAGTATAAGGTCAGTTAGAACACCAATTTAGTCAGAGGGTTTTTTTTGTTTACAAAGTGTGATGATTCAGCAGGCCTTGTGGAACTTTTGGTCAGCTAGTAATCCTGCAAGGCTGGGCATATAAATTCCCATTGAGGAAAACCTTCAACAAAAATGTATTTTTCTTATGAGAATTTGTGTTCTTCTGACTAAAATTTCGTGTCTGCTAGGAAACTGAATGTCTTTATGGAATGTCATTGCATTTCTAAAGAAGTTTGTGTGTGAATACTTATTTGAACTTTTTCTGTAAAAAAAAATTTTTCTTTTTTGACAGAATTTTCCTTCTGGTTGTGTAGTCTTATATTTTTTGGGATATTCTGTTTGTCAAAAACTGTAGGTTGATTACTTAACTCAGCACCACTTATTCTCGTTTACTGACTCATCCAGGCTGCTTTAGCTGCCTCCGAAGTCGGAGTCTTAGCTCAACTATGCAGTAGCTGCTAGTCTCTGCAGTTTTACCTTTCCCTGTTTGCAAGAGGAAAAACACTTTTGGATAGTCTGTGGGTGTTGGGCCAGCTCCTGTTATATTTCAGCCACTGATAGATGACTATTGTGGCTACTCTTGTTTACTCAAAAAGCTAATCTTTTTTCTGGGTCTCTCTGGTATGAAACCTACAGCTACCAAGAACCAGGTAATAGATATGTTCTCTGCAGCTGTAGGGATGCCCTTAGCGGACAAGGAAGAACCACTTTTGTTCATCTCGGAGAAACGGACAGGTGAAGGTCCATAACTTAGCCAAGATAAGCATCCAGAATCTGGGATGAGTTTGGCTACCTTAAGTCAGTGAATTTCAAGGGACTTTCCCAGAAATGGTGACCACAGTGAGACAATCTTGCCTTCCAGTTGCTAGATTTTCTCTGGAGTTTATTTTTTGCCTTTTTCCCTGACTACTATCATTTCAGGCAAAAAAAAAAAAAAAAAAAAAACATTATGAATTGGATTGTCAACCAGAAGAGCAGGCATTTGCAGGGGGATGTGATATTTCAAGAAATTCTTTTCATTCTAATGTGATTCTGAGGAAAGTATTGTTTCAGATTTTATTCTAGAGATTTCTATTTTTCAGACATTCTCTAAGATAACAAGAGTTTTTTCAATGGAGCAGATTGAAATAACATTGGATCTGCCTAAATCTGTAGCTGTTCTTCCTGATTTGCCTGCTTTAGATAATGTTATTCTTTCTGCTGTTCGTCTGTGTGGCAGAAGACCTCTGTCCCTCAGGAAGTCTGGCAGGTTATATAGGGTTCCACTGACTCACAGGTATTTGTTTCCCAACCTTAAACTAGATCCAGCAGTAATATCCCAATCCAATGCTGTTTCTGCTAAAAACATTACTAGTGCTAGCCCCATTCCCTCTGTCAAGAATAGGAAAGCTTTTTAAAAGAAAGGGAATAAGTGTACTCCTTTGCAACATTAATTTTCACGATTTTAAACTGGCAAACTCATATGTTAAATTTTTCACTTTCATCATTTGAGAACATGTAAATGTTGATAGTTAAGCTTCCTTCTCAGGTGAAAATTCTTTGAATGCCTCTTTAACATCTGCTTCTCATGTTACTAAGCACGATTTAGAGTGTGCTTATGATTTTGCCAATTCTTCCTGCAGAGCTGCTCCTTCTGGGTCAGTAATAACTTGTCTGCATTCTCAAAACTTTCCTGAAGATGTTGAAATTAAAATTGCATTTTTTTCCTAAGACAAAAAAGCTCTGTCTGGCTCTTCAGCTGCTGAAATGCTCAATATATGTGGTAAAAGCGACAGTTTATTTAAGAGATTACTAATATTTTTCAACCATCCTTTTTTTAAAGCAAATAAAATTGGCTTCATCCTCATCTCCCCTTTTCAGTAATCAAACTTAAGCAACAATGAGCCATCAAACAGGAGTTTAAAAAGTGGTGGCAAGGAAGCTCCAAAAAGTAAGGGAAAGCCTCTAAAAATCGAGGACATTCCTCCCATTCAGCATGATTTCAGGCCTTCCCTCCCACCCATGAGAACTCCCATTCACTCTGAGGCTTCATCTCCCCTTGTGGTACCAAACTGTGACATATAAATGGGTTTTGAATGCAATTCAGCAAGGGGCCACTTGGCAATAGGAATCCCTCCCTCCCTTTCTAGCTCATTCAATCAAGCATTCTTGTTTCCTCCCATTCAGCATCAAATAACTGCACAGGGAGCAGTAAAATCAGTGCCTCACTGCCAGATGGGCAAAGGGCTTTATTTAAGATTTTTCTGATATCAAAGAGGGAAGGATACTAGTGTCTTGTATTGGACCTTGCCTTTCTAAATCGTTTTGTTAAGATTTCAAAATTCTAAATGCTTTTCCTTCAGTCCATTTTACCTCTTTTCCCTTTTCAAGCTTCCTTTGTAAATCTAGCCTTAAAAGACATTTATTATCACATTCCCATTTACAATTTGTTCAGATATTTTATAAGATTTTCTGTGTCTGGCTTACATTATTAGTCCTTTGTCTCACTCTTTCGACTCTCTATATTCACAAAGTATCCAGCTCTAATAACTGCCTATGGTAGACTTCAAGGCATTCATATCTTTCTTTATTTGGGGAGATGGCCTATGTTTGCAGACAGTTTTTCCTGCTGTCAAGAGTCATTAGCAACTGTTTAGAATCTTCCATTCAGTCCGGGTTTTTAAAACAACTTTCAAAAATCTTGTCTTATTTCTTCTGACAGGATTATGTTTCTGGGATGTCTGCTAAATTCTGCACTAAGTATAGCCTTTCTTCTCCAGACAAAGTAGAGAGGTTTCAAAGGCTCTTCCTGAGGTTTTTTTCCCCAACCAAATCTAGGAATCTGCAACAGAACATGTAGGATTTTGGAGTACATGGCATTGATGATTCTCATATTTTCCTGGCAAGACTACACATGAAGAAAGTCCAATGGTACTCAGGTAATTCTGGACTCAAAATCTTCACCCCATTATGTTTTCAGATCCCTGTTCTCAGATATGTGAAAAAAGGGAGATTTTCAGGTGGAAGAGATTTCAAAAAGGGGGAAAGTGCAAGCTTTGTGGAACCCTCTCAACAGACAGAAGCACATAAATTGACAGTCATCAATGCTATGAAAGCCTTAAATCATCTCTTGTCACCTGGACCTCTGCAAGTGTACATAAACAACACCACAGTGATGTGATAAATAAACAAATAGAGGGGGTACAAGATTGAACCCTCTTTGCAGCTTTGCTATGTCTGGGAGATAGAAACCCCATTCAGTTTGCTTCTCCAGGCTTCATACACTGGTAGCAGATAATCTAAGCAGGACCACGACACTTACCTGAAATTTCATCTTCGGGTCCTATATGAATTGATCCAACTGATGGAAACACCTCAAGCAGATCAGTTTGATTCCTCTCAGAACACACAATTAAATTCTGCTATAGGACTCCTTGCAAACAGGCCTGGAAAGCCAAGTTGTATTCCCATAGACAGAGATGTTTCTGCATGATCTTTCATGCTTTCCACTGATATCCAGAGTTCTTCTGAATATCAAGAAGTAGTCCCCAAAATTAGAAATTAGTGGTGTTGACTCCCTTTTGGCTTAGGCAACAGTATTTCTCCCTCCTTTTTACTCTGGCCTAGGATAATTTGCACAAGCTTTCCCACAGACTGGATTTACTCACACAAGATAAGGGTTGTTTGATATAGCCCAGCCAGAAAACTCTTCTACTAACTGCCTGGATAATAGAATCTTGAAACCTTTTAGGCACCTTTTTTTTTCTAAGGAAGTGTAACAGTTACTAATGTGGATGGGAAAACGTGCTAGTAGAGTATCACATATGTGCAGGTGGAAAAAAATTCTAGTTGTAATCAAGCCAAAGACCAAGACTCTCTTCAGCCCTACCTGCTTCTGGTTCTTGTTTGCTTGAGGTACTGTCCTCTGACCTTTCCTATTCCTCTTTGAAGATTCATTTGTTGGCCCTTTCCATTTGTCTGCCTTTAGATCCCCCTTTCGAACCATCCACAAGTTAATCCATTTTTGAAAGGGGTGCTACATATTCATCCACCAGGAAATCAGGTGGCTCTCCATTTAGAATCTTATAATTGCACTTGAAAAGCTTACTGTTTTTGCATTTGAACTAGTTCAACAGGCTAAATTGAAATTTTTAACATGGAATATGATTTTACTCATTGCTTTAATATCTACTAGGACAGTAGCTGAGCTGCAAGCTCTTATGGTGGGTCAACCCTACTTCATTTTTTCAGAAGAAAGGGATTTATTAGAGAATTGACCTTTCTTTTTTGCCTAAAGTGATCTCAGAGTTTTCCTTAACCCAGGTGATTATTCTCACAGTCTTCTTCTTTAGACCCAAGAACAATGAAGAAAATATTCTTCATACTCTGGATGCCCACATGCAATTCAGATACTATGTAAACAAAATTCAAGCCTTCAGGCAGGCTGAACAGGTGTTTGTCTACTATGAAGGAAAGAGAAAAGGAAAACCAGTGTCAAAGCAGACTAGTTCCAGGTGGTTGTTTCTATTGCTTCGTGTTATACTCACCATCATACACCACTTACAGGCAGGTTTGGTGGGGGAGGTGGTCCTGGAAATGGCTTGATTCTGGAAGTAGTCTAGAGACATCAGCTTGGTCCTCAGTACATCATACCTCTCAATGGTCCAGAGTTTCACAGAATGTCTGATTTTTACCTATTATTTTTGGTCTGTTCCTCATGAAATTTCTGGTTTTCTGTCAAATAACTAAGTTTCAGACTTTATACCCTTCAGGAAATTCATGTTAATGCAAAACCTGTTATCCTACCAACTTTCTAAATTTATAAGAGTAATATTTTAAAAATGTCCCTATTTGGGGGCTTTGTTCCCCATTAGTTATGAATTTGCCCAGATTTATTGCATTAAGAGGATGAGAGATATTTTACAAAGCACTACAAACTGGATTTATTTTCCAAGTCCAGAACAGTCTTTGCTAGGACTATGCTTCAGGACCTTCTTAGTTTCTAAACTCTGGTAATTGACCCAAATAACATAAGCTCCTGCAACAATTATCTAAATACTAAACATTGTACAATTGTATAAGTAAACTTACCATAACAGTAGATGTTCTAATAGATTTCTTTTGCAGTAGCCACCTCTTCCTCCAGCCCCATTGTCTTTTTTCCTTTTGTATTACCATGGTGGGGATTTATGGACCCTTGTATATATAGTTTACTGTTGGGTTTGTTTGTTTGTACTGCGGTGGTGGTGCTGCAGTAGCGTTGTTGCCTCACAGTAAGATGTTGTCCTGTTTGATTCTCAGCTAGAGCGTCTTCTGTGTGGGGACATGCGTGAATGGGGGTACCTTTGTTGAAGGTTGTGCATCAGGGCTGGCAACTTGGCACGTAAAAATCTACTGCCAATCATTAGTGGACCGGAGTTCTGCTGTGGCGACCCATAACCGGGAAAAGCCGAAAGACACAACAACTGTTGGGTTTGTTTCTGAGCAGTATACTTTCAGAGCTCTTGTCTCCCGTTTTCTGAGGAAAAAAGCTTTGAGTAAAATGATGTTTCCATCAAGCTCCAGACAGAGCACATAGAAGGCACCCATAAGCTTTGAAAGCTCGCTGGTCACTGGGTTAAGACCCAAATAGTATAGGCTACTGCAAAAGTGATATGTTAGAACATTTACTGTTATGCTAAGTTAGCTTACACAAGTGTAAGAGAAGTATGCCCTTTCCCAGAGACTGCACAGTCTTTGAGTCAGTATAGATTACTAACAGGGGGTATGGGTGTAGAGTACCACACATGGAATTATTGCTAAAAATTATGTGGTATTATGTAATATAGTTCTACATATGCCAAGATTTTTTTTCCTCAGTATATCCATAGTAATGTGTCAATACTTGCAAAATTGACCTTTTGGTGTTGATCTTGTCAACATCAAGATTTAAGTCACTCATTATGTTTCAGTAGACCCATGTTCGTACACACTCACACACACACACACACACACACACACTCACACACACACACACACACATGCACACACATATCTCTGTTGACTAGAATAGAGAGTTTATCCCACTGGACCATTTTCAAGTGCAGTCCAGGGTTTACACCCACCAACTTTTATTACAAATACAGAAATGTATAGCCATTTAATTATATCTGTTTGTGTAAGTTATTTACAATAAACAAAAAGCTTTGACAGAGAAGGCTGTACAAGTTGTTTACAATAAGCATTAGTCTTTTTCTGACTGAATAAGGCTACAGTCATGTTTAAATGTGTATAATATCTGTGAACAGGCATGACTAAGAAAGGTGGTTGATTGAGTGAGTGGGCTAAGATGTTGGAAGTGGTCAGACAGAAAACTTAAAGGATTACAAGTAACTTAAGTGTAGAAGAGTGGAAATAGAATATGAGTCACATCAAGAGAATTGGGTTTATAGCAAGGATTTTAAAGTGTGATGCTGTGTAAATCTTATGCAAACTTCAGTGTGTAACCCATATGCAGATGCTATGTATAACACAAAAGCTCCATTTCCAGAAACACTCAAACGAGCAGGTGTATTAATAAATTAAGATCAGTTTATTCACACCAAATACTTAAAATCGCATCCAATAAAACAAGTGCTTTCATCTCTGACTATTCAGAGACTTTATCAAGATAAAGTAACAACCAGAGAAGCACCATTTAAATAACACACCCCCTTTCTAATCCAGCCAATAACAAGAAACCAACAGTAAACCAGTTTTAAAAGGCTACTATAACTGGAATGAAATATGATATATTATTGTCAAAACAGCACTACTAAACAACTAAAAATATTGTTACAGGGCAAACAAATCTGAGTGCCTGCATCCATTACACATAACTGAATCTTAATTAATAAAATTAATTCCATTAAATAAAAATTGTGTTACTTATATAAATATAAAAATACTAAAATATCAGAAGTGGAAAATTCATATAAGTACATTATAAAATATGTAAAAACCATTATCATTACATTAATAAAATCTCTTACCTAACAACACTTAAATTCAAATTGTTACCTTTCCGATGCTTTTAATTAAAAAAAATATGCTATAGAAAAGAGATAATTTAAACCCGGCCATTGCATGGCATTTGTTCTTAACTGCCACAAGGCCTCCAGTTTTTCAAGTTATAGGGGCCACGGGCCACCTTTCGGGTCCATTTGTAGAAAATCAATAATTATAAACCTAAAAGAGTGACTCTCAAACTCATTACAGTGTTTGGCCTATGTATTGGTGTACACCTTTTGCCTAATATCTCTCAAATGCTCATAAATATGGCATTTCAATTTCCTCTCAGTCTTCCCTACATAAAAACAGGGACATGCCATACACAGAGCACCATACACTACTTTATCCGTCTGGCATGAGCCCTTCCTGCCCAATCGTAGTGGTACCCCATTAATGTTAAATGGTGATCCCTTCATAATATGACAACAGTAATTACAGGCACTAAATTTGCTCATGGACCCTACATGTTGCCTCCTACCATGGGATTCCAACATTTTTTTCAGACAACTCCCTTTTCTATACACAATAACAGGTCTCTCACTGATAGATTGCCTTAAATCATTACATGAGGAAAACAAATCACCCAGTTTTTCTGTAGGATATCAGCAATTTGTCTGCTATCCGCATTGTATGTGGTGATAAAGGCAGACAGGAAGTTATTACTTCCACTCTTCTGTACCTCAAGTATCCCATTAAGGTTCAAGTTCATGTTTGTCAACTGGGGATTAACCACACTTCCACTATTCAGGCTATTGACCCACTGTCCATAATTTTAGGACAAAATGGCCTTAAAGTGGCCCCTTTCTCTTTTATTTATAATCTCCAGCATCACCTCATTAACCCACCCAGATGGATACCCCCTTTTCAAAAACATGTTCTTCAATAAATCACATTCATTCAAGAATGCATCAAAAAGGGAAACCATGTAGGCCACCCTCACAAACGGACCCTTTATAACCGCTTTTTTTTCTGTTTGAAGGGGGTGAGATCTGGTAAAGTGTAAAAAAATTGTTGGAATAAGTTTCCTTAAGAAAAATTTCTGATATAAACATTTGTGAACCATCATCCTTAATCTGTCTCACATCTAAATATGAAATCTCTTTTTGGTTAACATTATGTGTAAACCTTAATAAGGAAGTTGAATTGTTAATATAAACCAAAAAGTCTGTTACCATATCCGGGGGCCCATCCCAATAAATAAAAATGCCATCCAAAAACTGATGTGCATTTTGCAGTGGGAGTAAAATGATGAATTACATAAAAACTTTTTCTCCCCCTGCAACATATTTGTGAACAGGCCCCCACATGGTGAACCCATGGCCACCCCTTCTGTTTGGAGAAAAAATTCCTTGTCAAAAATAATACAGTTATTCTTCAAAACCAAGTCAAAAAGTTGTTCGTACAAATTGAAAATTGGTTGGGAGATGCCCCTGTCCACCAAAAATTCACACACCCATTCAAGTCCAAAGTTGTGAGGAATAACCATATAAAGATCTCTCACGTCAATTGTAATGAACAACCCAGTTTCTGAAAATTCAAGGTTGTGCATCTTACTCAAAATATCCCACGAATCTCTGCACATATTCATCTCATTAAGCAATAATGGTTTCAACTTAATGTCCAAAAATTTGGTTAATGGGTAAGTAATGGATCCCCGGCCATCTACAATAGGCCACATAGGGGGATTGGAAAGGCTTTCATACATCTTGGGCAATCCAAAAATAATTGGAATTTTTGGGTGGGGCACAGACAAATAATTAAGTTCATCAATGGAAATGGACCCTTTAATGAACAAATCATTAAGTTCATTCCTAAGTCTTCTATAAGATCCATTAAGTTCATTCTATCAATTTTTTCTATAAGATGCACTATCCAGCAGTTCTTTCATTTTCACATTATAATCATTTGTTTTCATCACAACCATACCACCACCTTTATCAGGTTTTATAATTATCACATCCACATTTCCTCTAAGGTTAGGCAAACCTTCCAGTTTACCTTTACTTAAATTTGAAATGGGTTTACCCCTAAATATATTCCTAATGTCAATTTCACACAATCTCTCAAAAATTTGCAATGAAGGGTGCAGGGGGGGGTTATAAGTACTCAAAATGTGTAATGGGTTGCTGCCATGTTCAACAGACTGAAAAAGCACCTTTAAGTTCAACTTCCTAACATAATGTTTCAAATCAACAATAGTATTTGCCTCATTGCAACTCTTCGGGGCCATGAAAGTAGTACCCTTTGATAATAAATCTCAACCAACCACATCAATTTGCATAGAAGAAAAATTAAATACATTAAAATCCTCAGTAGAATTCTTGGATATCTTACACAGGTCATTCAGACATTCACCTGTCCTTAATTCTGACCCTGGTAAGTCCCACTCTGGCCTCCCCTCTGATAAGGTACATAGCCACCCTGACCCCTGTTCCCGGGGGGGGCTCCTTGCATGGGGGGCTACTCTGTTGTATCTATCTCTTAGTCTTTCAGATCACCTCAAAGGTGGATAGTTCTTCACCTCTAAAAAAATCTCATTAGTGTTGTCAGTCATTGAGTTAAAAGTGTAACCACTGGCCCAACCCTAGGATATGGGAGGTTCGGGGTAGGCAGTTTTATCATTGTATTTTTGCCTATCCCTTTCTATTTTCTTACGTTTCCTGTTCCTAATATTGTTGATTTGGTGTCAATACTCTTGAAAATCTGGTTATATTCAAAAATATTACTTTCATGCACAGCATCATCAATAAATAATCTGTCCAATTCTGTAGCTTCCCTCATTAAACTTGTCAACAACATTTCATTATGTTTGGCTACAGCTCCATAAATTCAGCGCCATGCCTGTCAAACAATTGTCCACCAAACCAGTGGGAAAACACCACATGTGTAAACCCTTAGGAACCAGTCTCAGTTTTAAACATTCCTTGAAATGGGTGTTGTCCAGTTGTAACTTTTTAAATTTTTAACAGTAAATAATCATGTTTTTTGTAAATTAACAGCATAACTAGTTGCATGCTCTGTCTCTTCCACCAAAAAGCTCAGGTTGTGCCTGAGCCATTCATTCACAACAATAGTTTGGTTCTGTGTAGCAGTCCGCTCTAATGCTACACCATTCATTCCAATGCTCGCAGTCTAATTCAATCCATTTAATTTGCCTGCAATACGTTGGGTTCACAAATTCCCATTATTTTGGGTCTTCTGGTGCAAATTCAGCTCCACTTTACTGAGAAGCGTCTGTACAGAACCTCTTCCACTCACCCTGGCATCAGGTATTTCCTGGTTTGCAAGTCGGCTGCTTGTTGATGACGCCATCATCTGACCTCACTCAATCCGGTCCACACTTTGGGACATCTTTTCCATTGGTTCATAAGGTTCTCAATCGACTGATTGAAGGTTTGTGAAAATAGCAACTGCTGCAAATCTGTCTCCTGGACCTCAGAAGCCATAAACAATGAAAAACCAAGTAAAATCACCAAACTGAACAGACTAAATATAACACAAAGGCTCCGGTTCCAAAAACACTCAAATGAGCAGGTGTATTAATAAATTAAGATCTGTTTATTCACACCAAATACTTAAAATTACATCCAAAAAAACAAGTGGTTTCATCTCTGACTATTCAGAGACTTTATCAAGATAAATTAACAACCAGAGAAGCACCATTTAAATATCACACCCACTATCTAATTCAGCCATGTGCAGACGCTGTTTGGAAGAAGGCAGCTGGTCCTACACATGGTCCACTTATGAGATAGATGTTGTGATACATATCATATGTGCTGTTCCCAGCTGGAATATGCTGCTCAGTAATGTAGTGATTAGTGCTGCTTCCTCACAAATCATTAGAATTCCACTTTGGTTCAGCTGGAAGTGCTTTCTGTACAGAATGTGAAAGCCCTCCTTGAGTTAATATAGATTTTTGATGGAGTATGAATTATCTTCCCATATCCTATAGACTTACAGTCAGGTGAAACTGAGTAATTTTCCAAACTTCCAGTGTGTGTGCATGTGTGCGTGTGTGTGTGAGTGTGTGTGTGTGTGTGTGTGTGTGTGTGTGTGTGTGTGTGTGTGTGTGTGTGTGTGTGTGTGTGTGTGTGTGTGTGTGTGTGTGTGTGTACTGAAAATTAATAGATAGCATGAGGTTTAGTTATATTGATATAAAATAGTTATGTTAAATAAATTTGCAAAAAACATTTAACAAATAAATAGTATAAATTTCATTTATTTTTCCTGTTCCTGAATGTGTATTATGATCTGTCATCCACGTCATTGCCAGATTCCTTTACCATAAAGAAGCTCTGGTCACACCACTGTGTTGCATACCTTTTTTTTCAGCTTCTCTAGCATTCTGCTGTCAGACACCAGTGTTGACACTTGTTATCGGTTGGTAGTCACACTTCTGATTACAGAATTCACCTCATCATCCAGTTTCCTTTCCCTCAACAAAACCTCACAGATACCTGAAGCTGTTCATCTGTTACTCTGTGTTTTTATCTCAATTTTAAACTTCTTCTGACTTCCTCCATTTAATGCTATGACCACTCTATTGTCTGTATACATGTACCAGCTGCTTGGGATTCCAGTTACCTATCATTTAATGACGTTCCTGTTCAGAATCTGTTTGCAGTGCTTCATCTGTATACAGCAGCTTTGTTGATCTATCCTCTGACCTGTTTGCTGATGTGGTTCATCACAGCTGTGAACAGGCATGGGCTCAGAGTTAAACACTGATAACACCCACTCACACTGGGAAACCCTCTTGGAGTCTACTTGGAGTATGAATACTGTATTTGTATAACTGGGGTCCTTATACAAGCCTACACCAACTCTACCAGTGTTTCTGGGACTTAGACCCAATATAAGACTGGACAAATCAGTTTTATTGAGACCTTGCTGCATGCTTTCTGCATGTCTTGGAATGCATGGTTGGATATCTCCAGCTGCTACTCCATTAACAGTCTCACTGCAAACACCAGTCTAGTTGTGCTGTAGTTTGATTTGAATCCAAACTGCTCATCTTCCACCTTTCTCTCTATGTCTCTGTGTCTTCATTTATCAGTCACCTTTCCCAGCACTTTCATGGAGTCACAGAAGTTTGATACATATGTGATATCAGCAGTTGTAAATATCCTCTTCTTTAATGCACAAAGGCAGCAGAATGCCTATTCTGCAGTCATCTGAGATATGCATGTCTCTTCTTCCTGCAGTGAGTACCCTCAGGAGCCATTTCTCCTGCAGTGCACCCAACTTCTTGATCATATCTGCTTTGACTTCATCTGAGCCTGCTGCTCTTTTGAATTGGGTTTCCTTAATGCACTTTATTATTCTTCTGTTGTGGGTTCTCCTTCATCTTTCATTGTGGAAGTACATGTTTTACATGGTTTTCTTCATTCAGAAGTTACTCGAGGGATCCCTTCCTTCTGTCCTTGAGGTTTTCTGGACTGGTGTGCAGATTGTTGACATCTTTTATGAATAGCATCTGTCAGATATCTTTGTCTTTCTGCCATTGCCCTTCAACATAATAGAGCTTATATGGTCCAGCTCCTGAGTCACTTTCCAAAAGCTGATAGAGGTTCTTTGATGCTTTATTTTTTTTTTTGCCATTGAAACTGCTTTCGTTGTGTTTTTGTTAGCCAGCAGCTATGTCTTCTAAGCCTGATTGATTTCTACTACCTCCCAGCTCTTCTTGCACTCCCTCTTTCTTTTGATAGTTTCCTGTGCTTCTACTTTCCAGCACCAACTTTCCGTATGTACCTTATTTCGACACCTGGCTTGATTACAGATCAGTTCTGCTGATTTCATATGCAGTTTTGAGGTGCTGCTGTTCTAATTCTGCTCCACCTATTTTTTATTCTTCCTGAGGTGCTAGAGTCATGAATATTTCCTTGAATTCCTGTTTTTTTTCCATTCATCTTCCAGACTTCAGGCCATCTTCATTGATCTTAGTCTTTCTTTGACCACTGTTTGCAGCTGATGGTGGTCACCACTGGTTAATGCTGGGGGCTGACCATTTCAGTAGGGATGACCTTGCAATATCTTGTTTGAACCCAAAGCCTGTTACTTATAAGAGGAATTTTACCTGGGTGACACATGGGCAACTCTTATATGTGCTCACACAACTGCCTTTTTTGGCGAATTATGTTTGGCCACTATTAATCCATTTGAAAGATAGAAATCCATAATATTCTCTCCTTCATTCTTTCCATTGCTCCAACCATGTGGACCAAGGCAATCATCATATCCCTTACAGTATGTCCTGTTTACGATCATTAAGGTCACCCATTATCAAGACATTCCTGCAATTGCTTCCTGAATAACCTCTTCTCTTTACCATCACAACCCTGTTGTGGATCATAACTGTGATCATGAAGAATAGTCCATTTTTTACAGTAAAGTCCATCTGCATTGAGTCTATAATTAATTCTGATGGCATTCATCAATGTCTTCAAAAGGCTTTCCCTTACTGCAATTCTCACATCTTTGCTAGTCTGTCCCTCCCCTGAGTAGTAGACTCTGGATTCCAGATCAAGAGTCTACACTATAATGTCCTTTCATTCCCTTCATCTACTGGATGCATAGACTACCAGACTCCACCTTACCAACATCCATTACTAAGCTGTCCCCCATCAGTGAACCTATATTTTATAACAATGGCTAAGTCAATTTGGGTAGGATGTTTGGTTTTACATCCAGATGTTGGTCAACAGAACTCTCCCTGGTAACCTAATCTGCACAACTGAGCACCAGCTGGACAGTAGCTTATTCAACAAGGCTTGTTGGGCTTTATGGTAGGCACACATTGGCCAATGCAGATGCACAGACCCATCCCATCATTAGCATTGGCTCGGCCCTTGTCTGGAGTAGGCTGGTTCTCAGCAAATAATTGTCCTTCTTTTTTAGCAATGTCAGTCATTCACCATACTGCCTTGAGCCATTTTTGACACTGATGAATGGCTATTCCTAATGTAGCCTAAAAGCCTGTAGTCTTTGCTTTCCTATCCAGAGGATACTGATCAGAACAACTGAAGCATAAAGCAGTTGATCTCCATGATTCATCCTCATATGCATTTGTATATATGCTTTATATATACATACATATATAACCTCTCTCTCTCTATATATATATATATATATATATATATGCACATACATGTGTTTATGTATTATATAGCTATATATTTATATCTCTTTCTTTATATATATATATATATATATATATATATATATATATATGTGTGTATATATATATATATATATATATATATATGTATACATACATACACACACACACACACACACACACACACACACACACACACACAGGCGCGCGCGTGTGTGTGTGTGTGTGTGTATTGTGCATGTGAAGAATATTGCTGTTTAGTATTCCAACAAGAAAAAAAAAGTGTTAAAGAAAATAGAATTTATGGCATTTGCAAATTTTCAATATGGACAATTCACATGTGCGACAAGAAAAATTATTCTGAGGCACTGTGTATGTATTGATATACAATGGCTTATAATTGTTCTTCTATATTTGGTTTTCTCCTTTATATATGCCTAAATTGTATTTATTTTCCTTTTTTCATTTTAATAACTGTCACACATGTTCTTCATTTACAAACACAGGGAATGACGAACCTCTCCAGCTAAATTTGCTATATCAAAACTAGTCATGCTAGCTGGCAAATTCTTGTAACAAAGTATCATTCCACTCGTTCATTCTTTCAGTCTGACTTAGTGGGATACATGTAAGAAATTCTTCAGCAAGTATATTTTAGTCTTCTTCTTCTTTCGGCTTTTCCCGTTTAGGGGTCACCACAGTGGATCACCTGTCTCCTCATGATTGGCAGTGCAGTTTTTTATAGTGTCAAGTTGCCAGCTCGGTACCCAACCTTCCACAGAAGGCACACACACACGCACTCACACCTAGGGCCAATTTAGAGTGTCCAATCCACCTACAGCATGTATTTGGGATGTGGGAGGAAACCGGAACACCCAGAGGAAACCCACACGACCACAGGGAGGACATGCAGGCTCTGCAGAGAAGGCACCCCAGCCAAGGATTGAACCAGAGACCCTCTTGCTGTGAGGGGGCAACACTAACCACTGCACCACCACTGATAAACAGAAGTAGAACAGATATGTTTTTATCATATACAGATCTTTTCTGATGCACAAATATTGATGCATCGTTCTGAGTGTATATTATTATTATTTGATTTGTTTTACTGAAAAATAGTCTAATGGGGGTTGTTATACTGCACATTACCCTTTTACATTCATGATTTTTTCCTCCCTGATATAATTTTATGGGGACAAAGTGAGTGAGTGTCAGAAAAAAAACACTTGCTGTGGTATTAACTCTTTATAAGCTTCAGTTAAAGTACTTTAATTTGCTACTTTTTGATGGTGTCAGACGAGACTGCTCGTTTTTTGTCCTGAAATCATTTGATCTTTGTTAGTAGTCTTCTCTTTCACAAAATGCTAAGTGACATTTATATGTTAAGCATGAAATAGTGGCTTATTTAGAGTTTGATTCAGACTCAGAAATTAAGCTCTAAGACATATTTTCCAGCTGAAGTATAAAGTTATCTATAACTTGTAACAATCACATACAAAAAGATTTACTTTTCCAGGTTTACAATGTTTATTGACCTTGAATTTAGAATCAGTGAGCTGCCTGACAAATGTATTTATTTATCTCTCTCTCTCTCTCTCTTTAACATTAACACACTATGTGGTACATCAGGCAATGAGCACCTTCCAGGGTTCTTTGTTTCTGTAGCAGTTACAGGTTTTACAGGCTCAGGTTGCTAGACCAAGGCCCAACCCTCCATGGAGGGTGATTTATTGATTTAGTTTTGTTTAGTTACAGAGGCAGTACACTGACTACTACAGACCATTAGCAGGTTTTCTTAAAGACAAAATGTCCAAGGGGTGGCTTTTTCCTGCCTTCACGATGTCAAAGACAAGATTCCAAACATCAGAAGGGAAACAATGAAAGATAACATATGTAGCAGGACCAATATGTGGAAAAACAGATTTCATCAGGTATCAGTTTGCATGTGGCACTCTTGGGTTTGGATTAAAGTGAATTAAAAGTACCTTATGATTAGAAAATGCTAACATTTGAGTGGAGATGGATGTGGACGTTTGCACACTGATGCTAAGTCATTCTTGTTACAGACTCAGGGCTTCTCTTGATCCAGACAATATCTGTGTGAGAAAAAGTAAGTCATTACTTTTTATTCTCTTAAGGATTATTATCATGTTCTTCAATGTTATAACAATGTTAAAAGTAGACTTGTTTTCAGCCTCCTTATATAATGGACATATGAATGGGCCCATATATGCTGCACTAAATAACCTGCACTGTCTAGACACGTATAGGTAAGTAGTGTGATGCAGTTATTAGAGAAACAGGAAACATGAACAGCCCTCTACTCCCCCATTAATTATGTAGCTATATACACAGGCTATGCACCTATGCGTCACAGCTTTCACATTCCTCAGATGTCACTATAGTACTAACTTTACCATAGATCAAAATAAATTCCCCATCTCAGACAATGAGATAACTGTCACTTGCAGCTGTTCTGCTAACAGCTGACATCTGTATGTATTCCTTCAATGAAGTGTGACAGGGTTCTCCTGTCATATATATCTATGACAAGTACCCCAGACAAATGCCAAACATGATTTCTAGAATTCTAGTCCTGCTAGGAGAGAAGTTTATATTAGTATTACACAAAGTATGTATGATAGACAAATATGTAAAAGTAAGAATTTGTGCATTACATATCCGAGTGCTTGGAATGTGAAAGAGAAGATAAATATGATTTCTCTGTGCATTTTGATTATGTGAGATGACTTAATATTTTTACAGCTTTCAAGGATCATTAATCACATTTTCTTCATGGATGCATTTTCAAGTCAAACAAGCATAATGTTCTATATACAGATATCAAGAAGCCCTTCAGTGACTTGGACAGGGGATCCATTTTCTGCAAGCAGCATTAGATTAACTTTCTAAAACACATATGTTTAATAAATGCTGTCTCTTTTTTGTTTCTGTTTAATTGGCTGCTGGCAGTATTAGACCATCTCAGTATGGAGATGAAGCAGATGGACATGAAAGCTATAATTTAAACAACTAGCAATGATAAGTATCTGCCTACACACCAACTCTGTTGACACAGAGTGATAAAACTTTAACTGTAAGAAACGCAAACCAGTTTGATCAGCAGCTAAAGCATCTTCTGGTATAGGGGTGTGAAGAGGAGTGAAAGAGATCTAGGGTGCTTGCCCCCATTTTTAGGAGGGATGGGGTTGTGTGCTGGGGGCATATTTTCTGCAGAGGAACCCTCTTTGAAGACTGGTGACATTTGTTCACATTAGTGTCTCAGCAATTTGATAATATTTTGCACAGAGATGCCAATGTTCTTTGCAAATGCCCATTGTAAGACTTTCACTTTGAAAACAACAAACGTGCCATACGTCAAAAGGGATTACAAAAAAACATCTCAGCTGTTATGCCATGGAGTAGCACATGCTCCCACTTAGATTAGTTCATTCTCCAGGGAATTTATGGGCTCTCTTTTTATTTCTCCAGGTTTTCAGGTTTCTTATACCATGACGGGAATGGACTCCATTCCTAAGTCAAAGTATGATTAAAGTTCATAACATTAGTCTTGTTTTAATCTTTGATGTTAGCCAGAAGTGCTCTTCACAACACCCACAATGTGCCCAGTACTAACTCCATCTGCTGTTCATATGGAGTTATGTGTATCAGTAACATATCTAAGTACAATTGTAAATTCTTTTTTATAAGACTCGTTGCTTGTCCTACTATTGGGACTGTCTGGGTATCCTTCTTCCACACTGTCCTCATTTCTACCTACAAATGCTGGTATTTTATGACTTTGTGTCTCGCTGTATGTAAGACACTGTAGTCACTGGGTGTGGCAATTTCAATGAACAACACTACTTTTGTCTTCTTTTCATAGACCACTACATCTGGTTTTCTCACATGCATTTTTTAAACTGTTGGTAATGGGTGATCCCAAGTGATGTAGAATTCAACATTTTCTGTGATGCTTTGTGGTCACGTTTGCAATGTTTTTCAGCTACTTCAGTATTATAATGTTTGCACAATCCCCATTGCAACTGTCTTGCCATATTATTATGCCTTTCAGTATACAGTCCTTCTGCCATTAGTATATCACACCCAGCAGCAAGATGTGCGATTGTTTCCAAATCTGTTTTACTAAACCTACATTTCCCACATGTTCAATGGACTATGTAAACCAGCATGCATGTAGTCCATTATTTTGGGCTGCCAATATTAACCTTTCCTCTTTTGGTTTAAAATTGAGGTTGTTCCAAGAGTTTTCTATACTTACAACTATATTTATGTATTTTCTACACTTCTTGCCTTCTCATCTGATCCTTCACCTTATATTCTTTCTTTCATTTTTGGCACATCCAGTTATTGCCTGATTTTATCTACTTCTGGTTTGTTTTCCATTCATATTTCATATGGGCTGAAGGGGTGTTGCCATGCGGAACAAATGTCTCATTAAGGGTGACTGGAAGGAATGGCTTTAAAGGTCAATGAAGGGACTAGGGACAAATAAATGAGCATTAGAATCTCTTCACACAGTAAGGTCAGTCCACTAGTTAGTAACTGGGGAATACTAAAGAGAGTGACATCGTTTTACAGTGGGCATTGCCATTGAGTATTTAATGCGGCTGATGTAAGAGAACTGAAGTAAAACCCAGTCTTTGGGAAACAGTACTTTGATTATATAGCACAGTATACCAGAATGACTAAATTCAGTGTTTTTAAGCAGTAGATTGATTAGTAACAAGAAAATCTCACATCAAAGCTACCACACTACTTCTGGATACATTTATATGATTTTACAATGCATTTGATTCATCAGAGCTGTACTCTGTGAAATCAGTGGTAAATTTTGGAAAAGCAGTGAGTGATTTTATGAAAGTATATTTCTCAGAAAAGTAGACAGCAACAGGAATCACTCTTTGAGCACACTATACTTATGTCATTATTTCAACAACCATCCCGACGTCTGACATTTCTCAGCAACTAGGTCTGTAGCACTAATGCAAAGAAGTGAGGATGCCTAGCGATAAGCTAAGGCATCTACTGATGGATTGAGGAAGATCATTAAGTAAATTAAATGCTATGATGGATTTTAAGCAAGAGTTACTAGGCTTTTGGTATTCAGGCCATTCTTAAACAGCATTTATGTAGCAGTGCAGTGTTTACAGAATAAAATGATTATACAAAACCATGTGTAAAATAATGAAGCATATGAAATTGAATGAACAGACCAGCAAGTCTGACCATATAAGTAAAGTAAATAAGAATATATTTCAAGAAGCAGGCAACTTAGTAAAAGGCACAACCCACAAATTCAGTCTCTTTTCTCGTGTGCATTTTTTTCAGCATATGCAAACTGAAAATCTTACCAACCTACTGCATGTTCTATATCTATATCTATATCTATATCTACATCTATATCTATATCTATATATATATGTATGTATATATCTATATACCACACACACACACACACACACACACACACACACACACACACACACACACACACACACACACCTTGAGGTAAATCAGCAGAGGGACTCATCTTATTGTTCTCTCAACTGTAAGTCAAAAACAGCAACTTAAAAGCATCATAGTTAATGGCTTGTCTTCCATTAGGAAAAGTAAAATATTTTCCTGATGCCAAATTTAATTATTAGACATTCTATGCTCTGACAGTATACAGAGACCTTTGGAAGGACTGAATATAAATATGAGTTTATACAAGTTTGTTTGAAATGACTAAGCTGTACTTTGAATTGACTCAACAACACTGACTACAGCATTGCATATTTTATAGTTTCTGCACTTTGATAACAGCATAGCATTTTCTATAGTCTTAATACATTTGACTTTGAATAACAATACTCAACATATCTGGAAACAACAAAGACAGATGTATGTTTTTATTTATCAGTTAACTAGGTAGGCCTGCTGGATGTGAATGTATTAAGGGGTGCCCTAGGAGCCTTGTCTGCTTAACTGACTTACTCAGAGTCACACAGTAGATAAATTGAGGTGGAAGGAATCAAACCATGCACCCTTGGCTAAGGGAAGCAGCTTGTTAACAGCTATCTGCCAGATGATTAACTGCTGCATGTTTCCGACCATATTTTTCTAAACTAATTAAAACATGAGCGTGGTACTGTGATTTTATTAGAGCTTGACTGGGTTAACTGAGTAGAAATTTAGAAATGTCGGAGACTGAACTCACAAAATGCATCTTCTTTGAAAAGCAGTCAATAACAGAGAAGTCCTTGTAGACAGGACCCCAAATTTTGTTAATAAATTCCACCTAACAGTGCCCCCAAATTCTCAAGAGTGCAGTTTTGCCATGCTATAGCAGTAAGCCAGCTATGGCTAATGAGCAAGAAATGGGAGTTACTGATACAAACAGTAAATACTCTAGGTAGATTAGACAGAGTAAAAGGGTTTTAAACAGCAATAATGCAGTAGTTAGTAACTACTTCTAAAGAAGTGTTTACATTTATTTATTTATTTTTTATTTATTGTAAAAATAAAAAAAAAAATAATAATAGTAACTACTTCTAAAGAAGTGTTTACATAGATAAACTGTGTACAGAAAAGCAAAGGTTAAATGCGACATGATCTATAAGCATAAAATGAGATGTGGAAGGAAAAGTAAATTAGCCTGCTCTGGGTTAGAAAAAAATCACAGGATAACATTTTCAGGATGCAGATAAATATGTAGTTTGGTGATCTGGGCATTTGGAAATGGTAGTAATAATGAATCTTGCCCATTAATGCTAAATTACTGTTTTTCTTGTTTGGGAAAAATATTCTCAGGTATCAAAGTATCTTTTTGATCTAGAAAGCACTAAAGAGTATTCAATCTGAGTGAACTACCAGAGAAGCCTTCTTAGCCTGCCAGCCCCATTATATGTACTGTGACCTCAGGGGCAAACAATTATCCAAAAGACTGAAAGGAAGCCTAATGATAATGTACTTCATATTTAATGGGATGTTATTCATCTCGACTTATATACCTGAAAGGCAGAAATGGAGAATTAAAAAGAAAATAGAAAACAAAGACATTGATAGTGTGATAATAACATTAGGAGGCATGATAATACAACCTGCTGTTGTTATAAGTTTAATGAGCTGAAATGTAACTAGAATAAAGACAGCAAGCATGTCCTGCATAATAGCTGCAGTTGCAAAACAAGTTCTTTGCTGACTCTCATAGTGTTTACAGAAAAAAAAAGTAAAAATTCAAAACTTTCAACAAAACTACAAGATATGTCATTAGAAACTAAGTGTGCATAACTATTAATATTTTATTAAAGAGTAAGTATACGACTTGAAAAACTTTGCATTCACTGAGTGAACAGCAAGGAATACAATCAGTAACGAATTCAGAAAAAACATTTTCATATGCAACATTTGTTAATTTAATAATCTTTACCAAAGATCTCTAGGATACCCATTTAGGATAAATATGCAGTAAGACAGTTATACAAAATAAAGAATTATGGTTGGGCCCTCATCATAACCAATTATTATGTGTTTGAGAAATGAATGCCAAGAAAACTTTATTAAAAGCATCCAATGCTTAAACAATATGTCCTACATGAACCATCTCAAAGCCTTGTCACTGTACTCAAGTATCCTACAGACTGCTAAGAGTTGACCTGTGTTTGGTATACAAGGTATCCTCCAACCCAGTACTGAGAGATTTATTGCATATCAGCAAGTCAGCCAAATGGCATCAGAAATAATTGGTCTAGGGATCAAACCTCTTCTGCAACATCAACAGAATGGTTTGGAGGACAAGTATATTTTGTAGAGAATACCACTGCTCTGGAACAGACTACCCATCCACATCTTTAAGTGGGCACGTAAGTCCCCTTTTGGGGAAAAAAAAACTTCCATTAAACAAATTTTGAGGAAGATGCATTTATTTTGTGAAAATATGTTGTGTTTTACTAAGAAACTGATATGAAATTTTGGGCTGCCACTTCTTGTCAGGGGAATGTTCTGTGTGAATGCTGGTGTGAGCAACTGTTTAAAGAGTATTTTTTTTATTTTGTATAGGCGCAGGACTTCGTGCTTCTACAAAGTATCAGTGGTTTGCCTTACCTGAACTTGCTTTTGACTGTCTTAAACTTTTACCAGTTTCTTCAGGATTTCCTTTCTGTTTTCAGTGCCTCAGCTTTGGTTAAACCTGTGCAGTAGTTACCAGTCTTTGCAATTCTTCCTTCTTTTTTTTTCTTTTCTTTACTTTTCTTGTACTAGGCTATCTGCCCGAGGGCATTTATAAGCCTAGCCAGAGTGTGTCAGCTTTCGCCACCCCATTGATTAATTAACTGAGCCTCTGTCAAGAACAGCCAATGAAGTGATCCCAGGGGTGTATTTTTTGTTATCCATCCACTCGTCAAGGTTTCTCTTGAAGAGTGTTAGTGAGGGGCTCTGCCTAATGTAGTTAGGAATTTTGCTCCAAAGCATGGGGAGTCTCTGTGACAGGAATCTGTCCTGCCAGCATGTTCTATTTATTGTTGTGGTGAGGTTTATCTCACTAGAGCGAGTGGCTCTGCAGTGACTTGGATTTCTTTAGGTGGAGCATGTCCATCAATTCTGAGTTGGACATGGCTTTGTAAGTCAGGCAGAGATCACCTCTGAGTAAGCGATATGCCACTGAGTACAGCTGGAGTTTTTCCAGTCGGGCTGCAGAGGACATATGTTTGAGACCAGTAATCCTCTTGGTGAAGTACTTTTGTGGTCTTTCCACCTGTTGGAAGTGTCTTGTGTGGTACATCCCAAACGAGGCATTGTCCTCTATGATGGGTCTGATGAGTGACGAGTAGAGGGGCACTATAACCTCTTTATTTCTAGATGCGAACCCTTTAGTAATTAGATGGGCTACATAGAAGGATTTCCTAACTACTTTGGCAATATGATTGTCAAAGGAGAGATTACTATCTACCTGAGTCCCCGGATCTCTTATTACCTCTTTTGTATTAAGGGGGCTGCCACCTATGTGGTAATTCATGGGTGTTTTGTTTTTCCCAAACGGGATGACTATGCATTTTTTGGCATTTAGCTTGAGACCATGACTTTGACACCAGGTGTCTGTCTCAGTAAGGCTCTCTTGGAGAATGTCCGTGTCAGCCTGAGAGTCATTTATGGCTCCCAGGTTGCAGCCATCAGTGAACTTGGTTAGCCATAGTCCTCCTGTGTTTGCCTGTACTTCTGAGAAGTATATGCCGAACAGTAGGGGTCCCAGAACTGAGCCTTGTGGAACACCACTTGTGACTGGTTTAGAGTCGGACCTGGAGCCCACTATTCGTACCATGTGAGTTCTGTCTGTAAGCCAGTTGGCAACCCATCTCGTGACATAGGGGTTTATGTTCAGGCTGGTGAGTTTTTCTATAATTTCTGAGTGGGGAATGGTGTCAAAAGCCTTGGTAAGGTCAAGGTAGTCTGGGTGAACTACCTTCCCCTCATCTGTGGCCTTGGTGACTGTCTCGAAGAAGTCAACCAGGTTTAGTAGGCATGATCTGCCCTTAACAAAGCGGAACTGGGTTATGTCAAGTGTTTGGAGGTTCCCAATGTCTTTGTTAATGAGTTCCACGATGATGTGCTCCATAGCCTTGCAGACTAGGCTAGTCAGTGGAGCGGAATAACCATTGCTGTGCACCATTGTATGGGCACGTAGCCTTTGGAGATGCTGAGGTTGAACAGTGTGTTTAGGTGGGGGGTTAGTTCATTCTGTAGTTCGTGCAAGACACAGCCTGGGACACCATCTGGCCCCAGTGACACTGTGCTTTTGGCTTTTGAAAGGGCTGTTTTCACCTGTGCGTCTGTGATTTACGGGACACTACAATTTTCTGGTATTGTTGTGGGCCCTTTTGGGGGTGAGAGGGGGGTAAAGTTTGCACTGAATCTATATGTCAGGATGTTGGCAATATCAGTGGGTTTAGTATATTTTGTGCTATTTTGCACTAGCTCAGAGCATATCTGTGAGTTGCCACTTAGATTCTTGACTTAGCTAAAGAAGACTTTGTGATTATCTTTGGAATCCTTGGCTATTTGTCTTTCGAAGTTAGCCTTGGAGGATTTTATGAAGGACCTTAGTTTCTTACTGATACTGATCAGGGATGTCTTTCCTTCTTGGGATTTGCTTTTTTTATGAACTAGTTTCCTCCTTCTATTATATAGATTGTTCATGGCAGGGGTCCACCAGACTGGTTTCCTTCTCTTAGGGGAGTGAGTCTTGGTTTTTCTAGAGATGGCATGATCCATGCATCCTTGTAAGTTCTCATAGAGTACATTTGTAAAGGTTCCTGCATCTTGGACACTGTTATCCTTTAGCGTGGGGGCTGTGAAACATCACCTCTGTCTTAAGTAAGGTGAAGCTTGCTATAGAAACGTTTTTCACTGTGGATTGCTTGGTTGGAGGTGGTGGTGGTGTGATGTGGACATCCAGAGTGATTAGTTTATGGTATGATCTAACCAGTGATGGGTTGACCTCTGGTGTAGGACACCTGTCGCCCATGTTGGCGATGACCACGTCCAATATGTTTTCACCTCTGGTAGGGGAGTTTACCAGCTGATCCAGGGCATTTGAGTTGATAAATTCCAGGAAGAGCTGGACCTGGGAGTTTGTACTTGAGTAGTTTTCCCAGTTAATGGTAGGGTAATTGAAATCATCCACTATCAGGGTGTTCGGTAGGACCTTCATGTTTTCCAGTGTCTCTAGAAAGGCGGAGTGGTGGTCCTGGGTCATGGAGGGTGATCTCCTGTCTCTGAGAAGAAAAAGAAAGTAGTCAGGGAATATTTGGGTGTTATATGTGCTCCAGGTGTGCCTCAGCCACTGATGGGTGGCTCTGCGTTGTCTAGTTTTGGTTCCTCAAACCACTCATCTTTTTCCTTCTGGTGCAGGAGCTGCAACCAGTAAGGACCAGGGGACAGACACATCTGCATCTGTAGGGATCTCCACCATGGGCAAGGAAGAACATCTCTTGTCTCTCTTGAGTTGGTCCTTTTCCAAAGAATCTTCTGGGAGAAGGGAAGGGAAAATGTGGCTAGAAAGGGGAAATATTTTCCTCACTTTCTGACTCTGAAATTCAGTCAAAGGGGCAGGATTTGGTGGGTGAATATTGTTCAGGATTTTCTTCTCAATCTGAAGATTTTGATTGTGTGGAAATTGTTGTCTCAGATTTCTCTCCAGAAGACACTTCTGACTTTTTATTCATTGAGATCAAAATGAAATCCCCATTGTTCAAAAATGTATTTTTTTTTATGGCTGGATATTCCTCAGCAACTGTTCTTCCTGTTTTATCTGCTTTAGAGAATGTTCTCACAACTTGCAGTTTACCTGACTGTCAGCTACCTGCCTCTCTGAAGTCTAATAGGTTATATAGGGTAGCCCAGGCTCACAAGTACTTGTTTGCAAACCCCAAAACAGAACCTCCAGTGATTTCTCTATCCAAAACTGCTTTATCTAAACAAATTGTTAATATCAACCCCATTCCCTCTGAGTAGGATGGGAAAGCTGTTGGCAGATATGTGAAGAAAAGTGTATTCTTCTGCCACTTTAACACTGAGAATTTTACAACTGCCATGCTCATATGTTAAAGTTTTTATTTCTGCATTTTAAGAATATGCAAAAGTCGACTGTTAACCTTCTTTTATCTGAGGTGAAAAGCATTTTGAATGCATCTTTGGTATCTACTTCTCATGTAATTAAACAAGTCTTAAAACTGTTCCTATGCCATTGCAGGTGGTGTCTCCAAGGCTGCTACTTCTCAGTCTGTCATGAGAAGATTTGTTTGGTTACGGTTGAGGTGTTTAAATGGTTTGAAGAGATAAGTACTCCAAATTTTCCAGCATTCCTTTTTAAGGCAAATTATGTTTTCCTTCCACCTCAGCTCCCCTTATTAATAAGCAATTTAAGCAAAAAAGTACATAAAAACAGGATTTTAAAAAGCACTGGCACAGAGGCACTAAAAAGAAATGAAAAACCTCTTAAAACCAAGGGCAGTCTAAAATGTCAAAATAGCTATTGGCCTTTTCAACCCCCCCCCCCCACCCCCCAGCAATCTCTTTCTGAGATTTCATCTTCACATGTATGTTCTGAAAACCATTCTACAAGGGTAAACTTGGCCATGTGATTCCCTCCCTCCCTACTTTCTAAGGGTCAATCCTTGCCCAGTAACCCACATTTTCCTGGTAACTCCTATTCTAGAACAAATGCCATCTCAGAGAGTCATAGAACCATTTCCTACAGGCCTAAGGGGCAAATGATTTTATTCAAGGATTTTTCTGGTACCAAAGAGAGATGGGACTTGGAGGAATGTGTTAAACCTTTCTTTTATCATTATTTTTGTAAAGGATCCAAAGTTCAAAATGTTGCCCCTTCATACCCTGCTACCTCTAGTTCTTTTATTAGCTTGCATGATAAAGCTAGTTTCAAATGGTACTTACTGTCATGTACTCATTGGCAAGCACTTCAGATATTTTGTATACTTTTTATTGTCTGGCTTATTTTATCATTTCTGTGTCTTACCATGTGGACTAGGTACACCTAGAAGGATACTTATATAATGCTTGAGTCCAATAGTTGCTTACTGCACACACAAAGACATTCACATTTTCCTTTATTTGGACAATTGCCTTATATTTGCAGATGCTTTTTCCACTTGTCAAGAATTCTTAGAAAGAGTTCAAAATCCATTCAGTCTGGGGTTTCAAGTGAATTCATAGATATCTTCTGTCATCCCATGTAAAAAAATGTTTGCCTTGGATGGTCTTTTAGACTCTATCCTAAGCAGAGCTTTCTTTCTCTAGATGAAGTAGAAATGTTCCAAAAGTTCATTGTGGGTTTTTTTTTCATGCAAAACCAAGCATTTGCCAGGAAATTTCTGGAATACATGGCTTCCATGATTCTTATCATTACCCTTGCCAGCCATTTGTATGAGAGATAAAGTATATGCGTGTGGTTGTTAATTTGTTTGTGAGAAAGTAGGTGTGTGTGTGTGTGTGTGTGTGTGTGTGTGTGTGTGTGTGTGTGTGTGTGTGTGTGTGTGTGTGTGTGTGTGTGTGTGTGTGTGTGTGTGTGTGTGTAATTTAAACTAGCCATCCATTGCTCTATGAAAGAGACTGTTCCATACCTCTTAACTTGGAAACATCAAACATTTCACACTTGTCTGGCCTTAGAATGCAAAAAATCTAGGCATCAGCTTTAGCCATGTTGTAATACTTTCAGCACTATTGCTCTGCCATTCTGCAAACCATGCTCCCCTGTTCACTATATGTGCAGATATTAACCCCCCCAGAAAAAAACCTTTAATCAAATATTCACATTTTTCCACAGCTTGTTTTCCTAGAGTATTTAATTGCTTGCAGCTAAAAGCAGCAGTGATCTGTGATCATATACCACATGTACAAGGTTTTAACAATCTTTAGCAAGTCCTAATATTCTACAACTTTTATGGCATCTGAAAATAAAAATGTACCATTATTGCACTCTGCAACTTCTTAAGCAAGTTGATTTTATGTTTACTAGACAAACATCAGTTTTATCCATTAGGAAATTAATTATTGTTTTTTAAGGTCACTGTATATATAAATGCTGCCTTTTGTTATCCATTTCAGATGTAGTATGCAAACATGAGAAACATTTTACATTGCCAAAATGTAAATACAGATTACACCAAGAAAAATAGGCTCTTTTCTCATCAACTGCATTCACACGTACACAAATTACAGCTTTTATTATTATATTCCAGCCACATCCAAAAAAATCACCAGTGAGCAACATCTAAAAGTACCCTTGTAGGTTGCAAAAGTATGATTAATGCATATCTCTCAGCTCTCCAAATTTATGAAAAATGTTGAAATTTTTGGTCTGATCCTCATAAAATAAGTGTTTTTCTGGCAAATCATTGAAGACTGAAGTCGCTATATAATGACAGACATTTGAGTTTCAGACTTCATATCTTTCAGAAAATGCATTCCAGTACAGAAAATTGTTCTATCAGCTATCTAGGTTGTTAAGAGCAATATTTAAAATCTGTCCCTGATTGCTGGCACCCGCTCCCCCAGTATTTTTGCTTTTGTCTCAAACTGCTAATAATACAGTGCTTCTCTAACAGCGTGACAACTGGTGTAAATGTATGAAGGGTACATACATGATCACACTTTAACAGGTAAATGAGATAAAAGAAAACTGGAGAGCTACAACACTGGGTGTTTGTGATGCCCCACTATAGTAAAACAATCATATATCCAATACTGAGGCTACTGCACTGTCTCACCCAAAGTCCTAATTCATGCACCTGAAAAAGAACTTGTAACTGGGTCTGTTAAGGACCTACTTAAAGTCTGCCAAAGTGATGTATTCTGCTGGGATGGGAATTTTCACCAAGTACAGCATCTCCTCCTCGTCCATATGGCAAATTACTTTTGTCTCACTCATACTGACAAACAATGGCGGAGGGGTCCATACAACAACTAAACCAAAATGCTCAGCCCAACCCACGGTTTCCTGACCAAATGAAATCACTCACCACTACTCGAGTCCACAGACTGCTGCTAATAATATCCCGTACCACTATAACCAAAGCGAACTTACAAAGTAACAGCCAGACAGGACTGGACCACTTCACGAGTACAACTAAAGGCACTCAAGCCTCTTAGATGTAAGTTTCTCATGACTTAAGTAGTTCTCGCAATAGGGCCAAATGTGGGGGGGGGGTGAGCAAAGGCAGTATGTTATTCACTCCCTGCGAATACCGATTCTCATTCAAAACCTCCGGCGTCACTGACCTCTGTTCATAACAGATCTACGGGTTCAAAGAAATTACCTCAATCTCTGGTCACAGCGCACACCTTTGGAAACTGCCGACTGTAAACAACTGTCTGAACTAGTTAGTTTAAATTTGTGGTTTTCTGGCAAATCATGGGGGACTGAAGTCACTAAATAATGGCATACATATATATATATATATATATATATATATATATATATATATATATATATATATATATATATATATATATATGAGTTTCCAACATCATATCCTTCAGAAAATATATGCTAATGCAAATCCTGTTATTCTAGCAAGTTTCTAAGTTAAAAAAGATCAATATAGTCTGGGCCATTGTATCTCCAATATTTCAGGCTTTGTCCAGATTTATTGCACTAAGAGATTGAGAGATATGCATATTTTCCAGCTGTCCAAATTTTTACAGAATGTCCTGATTTTTGTCTCATAATTTTTGACCTATTCTTCAACATTTGTGGTTTTCTGGTAAATCAATGTGAAATAAGACAAAGCAGCAGCAGAACAATCCAAGGCAACACAGGACCATGTAAAAATGACCAGAGTGTAAAATAAAGCTGTTTTATTGAAGCAAAAACTTTCAGTACTTCAGAAACAGGTAAGCACTTTCACCATAGGGCTTTGTCAAACCATAAAAACACACAGGCTTCCCCTTCATTCACTTATACAATTATACATAGCCAATCACACAGCCAATCACATAAAAAGATCAATTAAACAATAAAATGAGTTCTTCCATTGAGGCAGTGCACATTAAAGAAACAGTAGACATTAAAATCATATACTTTAAAAAATATATCAAAAACTGGTACAGCATTAGAGAAACAACTTTGAGGAAACTTCAGCATAATAGTAAATATAATAAAAATGCTCAATACAGTGCAGATAAAATTACCAGACATGCAGGGCTCTTGATTTCAGTATGGGTTTCAATGGAACGTTATCACTGAGACCTAGTCCACAGTCTACCCTTAGTCTAATTATCCATTTGACTTCTCTGATTTGTGTATGATTCCTAAAATCACCAGCACGTTTGTTAGGTAAAACCACTTCAATAACTAAAAATTTGAATGTATGTAAACTACACTCCTGTAAAACATGTTTGGACAGTGGACTGTTTTCTGAGCCAATCCTAATATGGTAAAGATGCTCTCTAATTCTGTCTTTCAGCATCCTTTAAGATTCATCATTTCATACTGAGCTTATACAACTTTTCGACTGACAAGGGTTCGAACTGTTGGAATTAATGATTAAACATTATTCGTTATTAGTGAAAGATATTTCGAACACAGTGCTTGAACTTGACAAGAAAGTGCTTAATGATTTAGAATTTGCTAGATATAAATTCAAATATACTAGAGTTTTTTCTAGCATTGAGCAACATGTGTTTAAACTCAAAAATAATAAAATCAAAAAGCTTGATCGTGACTGCAAGGCGTACAGCCAAGGAGCAGCTTATCCACCACCTTCGGCTGCTCTATTATGGCAATTAAAAGATAATATGAACGTGCATACTAGCCTTGACTTTCAGCATGTGCCCTCCTCTAGTGAAGGGCAGTAGTCTTCACTTAGCAACAATGTTAATACTGGGTTTGAGTTATTAGGCTCTAACAGTGATCCTGAGGTTACTGGGCCTGGGGCACCCGTAATTAGAAGGAGCGAGAGGCTTCAAAATGGCCCTCGTGTATTTTATAGTAATAACACTAGGCAACAGACTAATGTTAACACTGCTGAGCAACAGGTTTTTCAGCAAGTGAACTATACAGGTGCCAAGCCGAAGCAACAGAGGAATCAGTACAGCAACAAGATCAAATCGAAACCAACCAGGAACTACAAGTAATACATGGGGAAGACTCTCTGTATGAGGTATTTACTTTCCCTACAGAGTACTCTTCTTGTTTTCAACATGTGGCAGCTCTTGTTTCTCAATGTTTAAGTGTAAAGGATGCTTCTAGTTTGTCTATTCTGTCAGACTGTGAAAATGATTTACAACATACCAGGACAGGACCACTTATTATTGCTAATAAGGATAAAGACTTTAATGTATATAACTTTTCTACTAGCACAATTTCTCCTGAATTGGTTAACTTTTTAGCTATGGGTTACACTTATGTACCCCAACATAGGATGGATATTGTGAAAACAATTATAGAGTTGAAATCTTTTACTAGAAAATTAAATTTGCAGATTCTTTTTGGAAATAGTACAAATTCAGAAGTAGCTCAGTTGTATCGTATATCTAGCACATTTAACCCTCCACTTAACCCAATATTGCAAGTGTTTGAAAACATGTGTGAATTAGATTTTAGACACATGGTAAAATATGGGTTTACCAATAAGAGTAAGCCAGTCACTTATTGTGATGAATGCAAATTTATTAAGTATATTCATTCACAAGACATTCAGGTATGTAAACCCGATAAAGGAGGAGGATTAGTAGTGTTTGATACTAGTGACTATATTGATCGAATGCATCAGTTACTGAGTAACGAAGCGTACTGGCTAAGTTCTAGGTTTGAGGTCAATAAAGTGTATAACTTAGTTAAGTCATGTATCAATGACTTGTTCATTGAAGGCCGTATTGATCAAGCATTTCTTAAATATATGATTATATCATTTCCAGTTTATCCATCCTTATTCGGTATACCCAAAATCCACAAGGATCTCATAAATCCTCCTATGAGGCACTTGTGGACAGTCATGGGTCACCGACCTACACTTGTGCTAAGGTCATTGACTTAATGTTACAGAAATATGTGTCCTTAGAAGAACAAATTTGTAAGGATTCTTGGTCATTCCTTGAAAAAATCAATACCTTGGAGTACGTAGACAGGTACAACTTCCTTACAATTGATGTCAAGGACCTATATACATGCATCCCTCACCAGGTTGGCATAGAGTGGATAGCATTAATGATGTTGAAGCATAATGCCCTGAGCCAAGATATTTTGTTAGTGACAGAGCTGTCGGACTTGGTTCTTTTTAACAACTTTTTCACATTTAACAAACAATTTTATTTGCAGAAAGTAGGGTTAGCTATGGGCTCCCCATGTGGGGCAAGTGTAGCTAACCTAGTTATGGCATACTGGGCATCTGAATTTGTTTTCAAAGATGTGAATATATCTGAATGTTTAGCTTATTACACAAGATACCTTGACGATATTTTCATCTTGTTAAAGGGTGATGAAAAGGTAGGACATATGTTGTTGAATAGGTTTAACAGTTCAACAGAATTTTTGTGTTTTACGTCTAATTTCAATTTGAATGCTATTTCTTACTTAGACATATGGTTCATTAAAAACAGGGTTTTGAATTGTTATACGGCAAAAATATTCAGGAAAAATACCTATTCCAATACATTTCTGCATTTTTTCCAGTTGCCACCCCTTTCACCAGAAAATGTCGGTTATAAAAGGCCAATTAGCCAGGGCTTTACGGATTATTTCTCAAGATGAGGATTTTCAAGAGGAATGTACATTTCTGAAAACACTGTTTTTGCATCAGGGGTATCCTGAATTTTTGTTGGTTGCATTGACAAAAGAAGTAAAAATTAAAAGAGCAAATCACACTTTTGAGCCAATATTGGTCAATAGAGGTCCTGTTCTAGAACATTCAATGATTGTGGACACTTTAGAGTCACCTGTACATAATGATGAAGTGCCATCTAAAAGGCAATTACTATGTTGTAGTTTTATAACTACATTCAGTACACAAAGTAGTTCCTGTGTAAATAGTATTAAGAAAATCTGGGAGCTGTTTAGATGTAATCAGGTCCTATTTAGTAAACTTGGAGATTCCCCAAATATAGTATTTAAACGGGGTAGAAATTTGAAAGACCTGTTAGAAAAACAGTTTTCCAAATCTTTTAGAACTACAGGTATGATAAAATGTGAGTCCTGCAATTTTTGCAAACACGTAGACGTGACTAACTATTTCACAGTCAATGGTTACAAATAAAGTTTATACGAAAAATTTAACTGTAATCCAAGTGCTATTGTCTATTTAGCGAGATGTACACAGTGTTCTGCGTTCTATGTGGGGAAAATGGAGCATAGACTCCGTGACAGTTTGTATGAACATTTATATGCTATAAGTCGTAACAAACTTGACAATGCACTTGCTAAACATGTTTATTCGAATAGGAACCACCATTTTAAATTTCTAGCTATTGACAGTGTTAAACATGATTTTAGAGGAAGTCCTTTTGCTTTCAAACTTGAAGAGTTAGAACTTAAGTGGCAAATAAAACTGAATGCATGTTATTCTCCTGGATTAAATGAGGCATGCTCAATAAGTAGTATCCTGAAACTCAGGAGTCTACAAAGGTAACAGTTTATTAAAGGTTCCACTGGTTTAGATAAATTTATTTAATTATTTATTTATTTTAGGATTTTGTCTTTATATGAATATTGAGCAATGTATTAACTTTTTTGATGGAGTTACTCTATATATTTTTGAATTTTTAGTGTCTATTTTTATGAATAAGGTTGTTTATATATATACTGATTGAAAAGTTTTTTCAGCTGCATTTGCCAATTAGTTAATTGTCCCGCGTTTTTTGGTCTAAGTCTCTACTTAAATGTTTGTCATATGTGGAGTTGTAATTTCTGATGAAGTTTGCCACAAAGCAGACGAAAAGCGCTTACAAGTTATTTTTCAAATTAAATCAAGTGTGTGGATTCAATAGTTGCTGGGACTTATTTGTTCTTTATTCTGTCAGTCTTCCCTACATAGAATGACTGACAGGATGTGCACTGTGCTAAATAAACAACATGTTGTGTATAGTAATTGGCCTTAGCACTGAATACATACTTATGTCCAGTGTCCGGATGTATACAAAACCCAGTGTTATTTATACTCTCACAGCAATTGCATTGTCCACATGGACTTGTAACTAATCCATTAGGGTCACCACCAGATGCCACAGAATTTTTTTGGATAGCAGAGCATCCTTTTAAGATTAAGTTTATTTTTATATAAAAAAATTTGGTGTATCACCTATAATCTGTCTAATGACTGGGTCTGTTGTCAGAATCCACCAGTGTTTCCTAATAATGTCTGTAATGACATTAACATCAGTGGTATAAAACAGCAGGACCCTCACCTCCCAAATATTAACATGATTATCCACAGAAACTTGTTCAACCCCCCTCTCTGAAAAATATGGTCTTGCCACATTATCCCTAAGGCTTGGTATTTCACAGAGTTTCTTGTCTATTTCAGTACTACTATATCCTCTCATTAATAGCTTGTTTCTAAAATCTGATAGTTCCTTATGAAAATCCTCATCAGATACAGTCAGCCTTGAGGCTCTTACACCTTGGCCTTTCATAATGTTTCTGAAGACAGTTTGGGTACATACTATTCCTATGCAACAAGGTGTTCTTATAGCAGGACTTTCTGTGCACCCCAGCGTTAACAAAGCCATTGCCTAGTCTCTCGGTCAGAATGTCTAGATATTCTATTTTATTCAAAGATGAGGCAATTGTAAATTTCAAGTAGTCATTCATCCCATTCAACGTTCAAAAAATACATTCAACTGTTCTATAATGCCAGTCCAAATTAAAAAAAAGTCATCGACAAAACATCGATAGAATGGGACATAATCTTGAAAAAATGCATTACAAAACATGCAATCCTCTTCCCACTTTGCCATAAACATGTTGGCATAGCTATTGGCACATGAGGTGCCCATAGTTACACCATCTTTTTGCAAGTAGATTTCGTAATCAAACATAAAGGCATTATTTTCAAGTACAATTTCAAAAAAACATGCATTGAAGATCTGTAAAAAAATTCTGAGTAATCACTATGCCTTGACATATATTCATGTACATAGTCAACACCTTGTAAATTTGGGATCACTGTGAATAAGTAAACCAAAAACGCTGACACCAACGGTCCACAGGAAATCCAAGTTTATTACCAGAAAGTCTCTAAAAAAGGAACAACTGCACCACACGAACCACAAAAGTAAACACTGTTAACGCTTCCAAATCACGTTTTCGTCACCAACTTCTTCAGAAATACAAAGAATCCTGTTAAGTGCACAGATTTATAGTATGACAAATTAGCGAACAGCCAATGAAAAATGATCGTTAAAAATTAAAAAAACAATAATGGTGGTTTGAGTCTGACAGTTGTTATAATAACACTATTGTTTGTGACTGCTTGGTCAAAATAAAACAACCAACTTATAAATAGTGAATATGACAAGGAAATACAAATAAAATAGATAAAAATACATAAGTGTATATGTATTGAATAAAAAGTAAAATGCAAACATCCTCCAAACGGAGTAATTACATAAAAATGTGTACATGATTTGACCTAACACAACATTTACCATAAAAACCCTGGCCATCAAAGGTTAAAACAATATATCAAAACACCAAAAAAGTCACAATGTGAAAATTCTAAAACTTAGGTTATTTACATAATTATCATTTGGCAGATCTTAACTTAAGTACTGGTCCCAGTGAGATCATATCATTCAAACCTGGGGGCCGTGTGGACTCAAGGACAATCTGCCAATACAGTTCTCTGTATTCCACACGGGTTTCCCACATACCTCCCCTGGGATCAATTCCCACAGATTCTAAGACAAAGAATTGGTATTTGGCTTTTATGCAACTACAGGAATGTTTATACAGAGCATTACTGTCCTTCCTTGACCTAATGTAACTTTCTTTCACTTTTTCCAATATAAAAGGAGCCACATTCTTTGCAGACTGCTAAATAAATAATTCCTTTGGTGTTACAATTAACAAAGGTGTTGCAAAATAGTTTCTTGTTTCTTGCTACCAAAAAGTAACTCTCTCCTGTTATTAAATGGGTGCAATAATTGCATGCCCCACATTTAAACAAACCTTTCTTATTCACTGGTCTGTTTAAATCAGCCTCCTTAGAGCTATACTCCAACAGGTTTTTAAGGGTTTTCCCTTTTCGATAAACATATTTTAGTTCATCATCGAAAATGTGGTTTAAATCTGAAATTTTGGCAAAATTCTGCCATTCTCTGTCTATAATTTTTCTAACAAGATTAGACTGGCCATCGTATGTTGTAATAATACCCCCGGTATACTCTTCTTTAATTGTCTGTTCATTGCTAAATCCTTTATGTGTGGTTTTTATGCCAAGTATTGGGGCAAAGGTAGAATTCCTCTTAACTGTAACTTCATTATAAATTCCATCCAGGAGGTCTTCAGGATACCCTCGGTTTATAATTGTCTTTTTAACCATCCCCATTCATTAATAAACTAGTTATTATCAGAGGTCATCCTACTAATTCTAACCAGCTGTCCTTTTACTACCCCTATTTTTTGGTAATGGGGGTGGGAGCTGGAGTAATGTAGGTATGAATTAGAAAAAGTATCTTTTCTAAAAATTCTTGAAACAAATCAGTTTTCTCTCTTAATAATTGTAATGTCTAAATAGTTTAACATGTATTTGTCAAACTTGTGTGTAAATTTTAGGAAAGGTACAGTACTATTCAAATATTCAACTAAACCCATGAAGGATTTTTCATCTCCTTTCCACAGAAAACAAAGATCATCTAAAAACCTACCATAAAATACACATTTCTCTTTATACATAGTATTGAGCAAAAAATGGTTTTCCCAATATGCCATGATGACATTAGCATAAGTGGGTGCAGAAGGTGCACCCATAGCCACACCCCTCACCTGCTTGTAGTATTCACCAGAAAAAAATATAAAGTTGTATTTCAGTACTACTTCCATGAGAATTAGAACTGTTCTAAATTCATTATTGGTTAGCAATTTGTGCTCAATCAGCATTTCTTCAAACCACTCCAACCCAATGTCATGGGGGATACTGGTGAAAAGATCTATAACATCTATTGTACCAAAGCTGACCTCATCGGAACATAAAGAGTGTTCCAGTCTACCTAATAGGTCCCATGAATCTTTTAAAATGTTCTGGTTGTTCGTAACAAGTCCCTTAATTTTAGTGTCCACATATTTGGCAAGGGGTGTAGTAATGGAACCTTGTGCTGATACTATTTCTCTCAATGGGGGGGTCACTGATATTCTTATGTATTTTCGGTATTCCAAAAATAGATGGCACTCTAGGTTTATCCACTTTCAAATATCTAAGTGTACCTAGATCTATAGAACCCTCCATAAACAAATCATCGAGAAGAAGGTTAATTTTCTGGTAGGCAATATTAATCTCATTGATGGATGTTCTGACGTATTTGTCAGAATTGTTAAGGAGTTCCATCATTTTTCCTTCATATGTTATATGTTCTATAAAAACAACCCCCCCTCCTTTGTCAGGTTTCATAACTCTGAGTGTGTTATCATTACGTATTTCACCCAACAAAGTGCTCTCTGCCTGTGCTAAATTATATATAACATATTCATTTTTTAATGATTTTCTTAAAGAACTCTCCAAGGTTTTTTCAAAATGTTTTAATTGAGGGTGGAGTGGAGGGTTAAAAGTACTTTTGTGTCTTAAACCTGTTGTTCCAATTGGGTTTTCATTACCATTAAAAATAAGTTGTAAATTCTTTTTCCTGAGAAAAAGTTTTACATCAACTAGTAAGTGAAATATGTTGGTTTTCTGAACTGGTATAAATCCAAACCCCTTAGAAAAAAGGTCAAAGGTAGTATCTATGATGGTGTAACCAGAATAATTGTAAATACTGAAATCTTGACGTGTCCATTTACAACCTGTGTTAATAATATTGCCCGTTAGGTCCACTTGACTGGATTCCTCATTTGAGGTCTCCTCTGGTTGCCCTGGTAGTTTTTTGAATAACTTTCAGTGTTGTTTTTGGACCTAAGCCTTTCTGACCTTCTTAAAGGGGGAAATTCTGAGTCATAGTTTTCCTCAAAAAATACCTCCTCCTTAGTGTTGGATTCAGTATTGTGTCTATTATACACCCCTGTGTTAATTCTACCCCTGTGCTTAGGTTTGGGGTAGTGGGTTTTGGTCTTATAATCGTTGAGGTCTCTGTCTATTTTATTAAATTTTCTGTTCTGCACCTCAATGCATCTACTTTCAATGTTTTTAAGTAATTTAAAATATTTGGTCCTCTCTTCTTCAATGGTAAAAACTAAGTCATTGGTAATACTATTATTTAAACCTTCAATTTTACCAAACAGTTTTTCTTTTTCAAAATCATTATTCCTGATAATAGCTCTCATTATATCCATACCACATTTATCAAATGCAACTAATAATTCAGAATGAAATTCTCCACCACATTATTAGGATATTTGCAAACTCTAAGTCCCTTAGGGACTATATTTAAAGATAAACAATGTTTGAGATATGCATTATCCATCTCCAGCATTTTAATTTTATAT
The DNA here is from genome assembly GCF_019279795.1 of Protopterus annectens. NCBI lineage: Eukaryota > Metazoa > Chordata > Ceratodontiformes > Protopteridae > Protopterus > Protopterus annectens. Next base: position 1,059,366,435 of record NC_056728.1, on the reverse strand, counting down.
AAGAAAAAGTCCAAGTCCTCCAGCATTGTCTTGTAAGACCCATTCTTAAACAATAGAGGTACTCTGTGTTCAAAGTCAAATTTAACATGAAAAATGTCACCAAAAAGGTTCTTAGTACCTGTAGTATTGTTAGCGTCATTGCCAGTCTGCTTATTGCTTGTTCGAATATTGGTATTGGTTGTATCCTTAGGGGAGTCACCTAAGGTGTCGCCTGTAGCAAAAAGCCTCGGAAGCCGTTCAAAACTATTATTAACCTCTTTGTTTACTTCCCTTCCCCGTTTTTCGGTGTTTGAAGATGGCAGTCTTTTCTCTCTTACTAGCATTGTCCTCTCCGCTTCCTGGTTCCCTGGTAAAGGTAGCGACAATAGCAGCGTGGTCACAGATTGACTTATTGGTGTTAACAAATCCACTAGCTGCGTCAGCTGACCTATCAGTTTACGCAGCTCTCCTGTTTCGGAGCTGCGTTGAGTGTTTTCCAAAAGAGGATTGCCTGTAGGATCCATCCAGAATAAACCAAGAAACAAAAAATATGGTAAGTGTCGGAAAAAAACAGTAAACCAAAAACGCTGACACCAACGGTCCACAGGAAATCCAAGTTTATTACCAGAAAGTCTCTAAAAAAGGAACAACTGCACCACACGAACCACAAAAGTAAACACTGTTAACGCTTCCAAATCACGTTTTCATCACCAACTTCTTCAGAAATACAAAGAATCCTGTTAAGTGCACAGATTTATAGTATGACAAATTAGCGAACAGCCAATGAAAAATGATTGTTAAAAATTAAAAAAACAATAATGGTGGTTTGAGTCTGACAGTTGTTATAATAACACTATTGTTTGTGACTGCTTGGTCAAAATAAAACAACCCACTTATAAATAGTGAATATGACAAGGAAATACAAGTAAAATAGATAAAAATACATAAGTGTATATGTATTGAATAAAAAGTAAAATGCAAACATCCTCCAAATGGAGTAATTACGTAAAAATGTGTACATAATTTGACCTAACACAACTTTTACCATAAAAACCCTGGCCATCAAAGGTTAAAACAATATATCAAAACACCAAAAAAGTCACAATGTGAAAATTCTAAAACCTAGGTTATTTACATAATTATAATTTGGCAGATCTTAACTTAAGTACTGGTCCCAGTGAGATCATATCATTCAAACCTGGTGGCCGTGTGGACTCAAGGACAATCTGCCAATACAGTTCCCTGTATTCCACACGGGTTTCCCACATACCTCCCCTGGGATCAATTCCCACAGATTCTAAGACAAAGAATTGGTATTTGGCTTTTATGCAACTACAGGAATGTTTATACAGAGCATTACTGTCCTTCCTTGACCTAATGTCGTAGAGGTGTTCGTACATTCTCTGTTTCAACTTTCTTTCACTTTTTCCAATATAAAAGGAGCCACATTCTTTGCAGACTGCTAAATAAATAATCCCTTTGGTGTTACAATTAACAAAGGTGTTGCAAAATAGTTTCTTGTTTCTTGCTACCAAAAAGTAACTCTCTCCTGTTATTAAATGGGTGCAATAATTGCATGCCCCACATTTAAACAAACCTTTCTTATTCACTGGTCTGTTTAAATCAGCCTCCTTAGAGCTATACTCCAACAGGTTTTTAAGGGTTTTCCATTTTTGATAAACATATTTTAGTTCATCATCAAAAATGTGGTTTAAATCTGAAATTTTGGCAAAATTCTGCCATTCTCTGTCTATAATTTTTCTAACAAGATTAGACTGGCCATCGTATGTTGTAATAATACCCCCGGTATACTCTTCTTTAATTGTCTGTTCATTGCTAAATCCTTTATGTATGGTTTTTATGCCAAGTATTGGGGCAAAGGTAGAATTCCTCTTAACTGTAACTTCATTACAAATTCCATCCAGGAGGTCCTCAGGATACCCTCGGTTTAAAAATTGTCTTTTTAACCATCCCCATTCATTAATAAACTCGTTATTATCAGAGGTCATCCTACTAATTCTAACCAGCTGTCCTTTTACTACCCCTCTTTTTTGGTAATGGGGGTGGGAGCTGGAGTAATGTAGGTAAGAATTAGAAAAAGTATCTTTTCTAAACACTCTTGAAACAAATCGGTTTTCTCTCTTAATAATTGTAATGTCCAAATAGTTTAACATGTATTTGTCAAACTTGTGTGTAAATTTTAGGAAAGGTACAGTACTATTCAAATATTCAACTAAACCCATGAAGGATTTTTCATCTCCTTTCCACAGAAAACAAAGATCATCTAAAAACCTACCATAAAATACACATTTCTCTTTATACATAGTATTGAGCAAAAAATGGTTTTCCCAATATGCCATGATGACATTAGCATAAGTGGGTGCAGAAGGTGCACCCATAGCCACACCCCTCACCTGCTTGTAGTATTCACCAGAAAGAAATATAAAGTTGTATTTCAGTACTACTTCCATGAGAATCAGAACTGTTCTAAATTCATTATTGGTTAGCAATTTGTGCTCAATCAGCATTTCTTCAAACCACTCCAACCCAATGTCATGGGGGATACTGTTGAAAAGATCTATAACATCCATTGTACCAAAGCTGACCTCATCGGAACATAAAGAGTGTTCCAGTCTACCTAGTAGGTCCCATGAATCTTTTAAAATGTTCTGGTTGTTCGTAACAAGTCCCTTAATTTTAGTGTCCACATATTTGGCAAGGGGTGTAGTAATGGAACCTTGTGCTGATACTATTGCTCTCAATGGGGGGTCACTGATATTCTTATGTATTTTCGGTATTCCGAAAATAGATGGCACTCTAGGTTTATCCACTTTCAAATATCTAAGTGTACCTAGATCTATAGAACCCTCCATAAACAAATCATCGAGAAGAAGGTTAATTTTCTGGTAGGCAATATTAATCTCATTGATGGATGTTCTGACGTATTTGTCAGAATTGTTAAGGAGCTCCATCATTTTTCCTTCATATGTTGTATGTTCCATAAAAACAACCCCCCCTCCTTTGTCAGGTTTCATAACTCTGAGTGTGTTATCATTATCACTGTGAATAAGGATTGTACATCTAGTGTCCCAAAAAATAGGTAGTAGTAGTGGGTACTTTGGTAATATAGGTCTACAAATCCAATAAGAATTGTTTCAAATCTTTCAAAGTTCTTCTTGAATTGTTTTCTGGTAAATCACTAAGGATTGAAATAACTAATGTCATACATTCGAGTTTTAGACTTCACTTCCTTTAGAAAATACATGCTAAGACAAATGTTGTTATTCTAGCAACTTTCTAAGTCTGTAATAGCAATATTTAAAATCTGACCGTAGTTTGAGGCCTTTGTCCTACCATTATTTTTGGCTTTGTCCAGATTTCTTATGTTAAGAGGTTGAGAGGTATAGAGGTATTGTATGTAATGCCTTAGTTAGGGGGAGGGCAGGTTAGTCAATTAACTTGATCAGGCTTGATACTGTAACTTGGTTACCGGAGACAAGAGCCTGAATCCTCCACACCAACTATCAGAATGCAAAGGAATTGTGAATTTGAGTTTCAGTGCATTTTCAATTAACTGAGTTTCAATTCATTATCATGGAATTGTGAGTTTCAAGGGAAGATAAGTTTACTGTTGCTCATGCTAAGTCTGTTTTCAATGTGCAGCTAACTATTTTGTTTAGCAAATGATAGTTACCATTTGTGTCACATAATTTGAAAGCAGTTTTAGTAGCATAATTGCCTTTGGTGCAGAAGGCTGTGGCTTCTACTCCCACACCATGTAGTGCTGATATTGTAGTGCCCTTTTGATTGCTGATTAGTGGTGCATTTTAAGGTGGGATATGGGTTCTGCACTCCTGAGTGTGTGTTCATTTGTATGACATTCTGAGTAACTATGAACTTGTTGTTGGTTTGTCAGTCATTCCCTATTGCATTATTACCAGCTTACCATTTTTCTAATGGAACAATCTATAGGCAATTAATTCCTCAAGGGCAACACGCACTGAATTTGTAGATGAAACATTGAAATGTAAAGTTGTTTGCCAGTAGCAGCATCTTCATTAGTGACATATCTCTTTAATGTGGAAATATTTGGATGACTGTTACTTCGGCAGAGATTGGGTTTATTGAGTAATATTGGTGAATTGTAATGACAGATGTTTGAATGGGTTTAATGGTTGAAATTTTCTGAAATGGGTAGTTTTGTCATTACTGGTTCATACATTTTGTTTAATTGCTTACTAGAAGAATGTTCAAAACTGCAAATTTAAAACACAATTCTAACAATTGTTGCTGTTGTATACAAAGAATATAATTTAATCAAAGAACACATACACGTATGCATGGCCCTATAAATGTGTGCAAGGAGCCTATAGTTTGAAAACAGTCCAACGGTAAACTTAATCCTCCACTAGCTAGTTGCATTTTGTTTGAATGTGGGTTTTTGTGCCATTTCAATGAATGTGAGTTTCAAGGTAGAAAAGTTTACTGCTCATGCTAAATCTGTTTTCATTGTGAGACTGAACTGTTTGTTTAACAAATGGCTATCAGTGTTTGTGCTATTTTCTTTCAATATCTGTAGTCACTGTAGAAGTAAATGAGAAAACAATATGCACACTGGCAGGTTTTAACAGTGTGTATGGTAACTGGGGAGAAATAGCCAAGTAATGGAACACTGGAATGGCTGGAGAGATGGCTGCTGCTATGGAGATGGGGAGGTTCCTACAGGAGGGGTAATGTACATAGTTTTGCATCATGTTTTGGTTCTGTTTCTTGTAAAATAAATTATGACGTATCAAACTGTTGACTGTAGTAATATGCAGACAAATATTTCAGTTTCAGAGTTCACAGCCTTCAGAAAATGAATTGTAATACAAAATGTATTATTCATCATGGAACTTTGTTACATAAGATAAGAACACATTTCAAATGTCTCTGATTTTGAAACTTTGCCCAACACTACCTTTTGGGCTTTGTCCTATGGTTTCAGCTGTTCAAGATTTTGCCTCATATTTTTGGTATGTTCGTAAAATGTGAGATTTTCCTGGCAATGTGTTCAGGGCTTAATCAGTGACTAAATGATGACAGACAGGAGAATATTAGAGTTTATATCCTTCAGAAAACATGCAAATGCAAAACCTGTTCCCCTAGGTTAATGCAGTACATAAGGTCCCTATTTAATATCTATCCCTGATGCTGCACATGCGTACTCCAGTTTTTTTTTGGTTTTGTCCCATATCTCTCCACAGACACTGAACTTGCAGAATGTCATTGTGCCTTATATTTCTGGTATGCTTTTTTTCTTAAACTTTGTTATTTTCTGGAAAATTAGTTGTAGATTGCAGTTACTAAATAAAGGCACATTTGAATTTCAGATGTCATATACTTTACAAAGTCTGTTATTCCAGCAACTTTCTAAATATATAAGTTCAGTATTAAAAACCAATCCCTATTTTTGCATTTTAAGCCATAATTTAAGATAACTGTCTCATCTCTCTTGCCAGCTCAGATCCTTTAGGCCAATGACCGTTTTTGTTGGGAACATTTAGGATCTGATTAGTGCAGAATATAGAGGCATAAGGACTTCCTTAGATCTAAAGGAAATGTCCTGTGCAGTCAGCTGTGCCAGATAGAGGGATTTCATGATCACTGTAGCAACATGGTCATCAAAGATTTATAAGCACCTACTAAGTTATCAATCTTTGAGGATCTTAAGAAGCTTAGACGTCCATTCCAATTATAATTATCGGATAGGGATATTCAAAGATGGAAGCAAGTGTATGTTGGGGTAATAACACATTGTTCATATCCATGAAGGCCAGTGGTTCTAAACTGGAGGTGAATTTTGAGTTACCCATCCATACATTCAGATGACATTTGAATAGAGCAAAAGAAGTACTCTGCTTTACATGATGTGAAAGACTGCCCAGTAGGAATGATATTCTTTGTGATAAATACCTATCCATATCCTATCCATATAGGTTTACTTCTAATTTCATGATTTTGTTTACAATTCCTGAATAGAGAATAGTGTTGAATGATTTGAACAGACAATGATAGGCAATGTGTACTATTCTGCCTTCATCCGTAGCTTTTTTCACTTTCTCAAAAAAAAAAAAAAAAAAAGAAATCCACCAGGTTGTATAAGCACGATTTGTCTTTGATGAAGCCAACTCATGCTGGCTCCAATGTATGATTGTTTCCTATGTCTTTATATAAAATATCCATGATAATTCTTTCCATGGCTTTACATACAAGACTAGTCAACTGACATAGTTATCCAGGTCAGTTCATGTGCTGACGATTAACTGTTGCAGTCCTCCATGAGTGCCAAGTAGAGTGGGACAATTGTGCCTGGATCTGGATGCTGTACCTTTAACTGTAAGCTATACAATAACAAAGGATTCCCTTACAATAGTGAATACGTGATGATCAAGGGACAGTCCATTGCTGGCATAGGTTCCCAGATGAGACTGGTTAGGCTTGTGTGTCTATAATTGCCTGGACCCATTGAAGTCCCACTTTCAAGGAAGGGGAATGCCTGTTACAGTCTTTCATTCATCCACCTATTTTGACATTAGTACTGAATAGCCTTTTTAGTGGGTTCAACAAGTCATGTTTTGGATTAACCGGTAGGCAGCCTGGTCTGTTATCCAGTCCCAAAAGACATTATGTTCTTGGCCTTAGGTAGTGACTTCAGAAACTTTTGAGAGATTTGCTGGCATTATAGATGCAGGTGTTTGATTTGAGAATATTGGATAATGGGGGGGGTTCAAGCTGAATTAGTTGGTCAGTGTATTGGCTGTGTCTTCTGGTCCAAGTATGTGATATCACTTGTTACTAGCTCACTGTAGTGCCAATCATTGTTTCTGAGATTTCTAACACAGTTAAAAATGCTTTGTGGTTATCTTTCACCTGGGTTTATATTTTTACCTCATATCCAGCTTTGGTTGATTTAGTCACAATACAGAGTTCCCTGTTTAGTTTAGTAAGTGTTTTTGCAAGTTAGATTTATTTTTGCATGCAATAAGTATTTTTTCTTTTATTATACTGTCCATAGTGGGTTATTTTTGAATTTGGATTGTATTTATTTCTGAAGGGGCAAATGTGTCTATGCAACTATTACATATGCATAGAGTTTGGCAATTCATTATTCTGCACAGTGGAAGTTTTAAACAGGCTTTGTAGAGGAAACACATCTCTAATTAAATCCCTGTACCCAGCAAAGTCAGAAATCAGCACTACTCAGATGTGTGCACACAAAATCACTTACACTAGCTTACAAGGAGACTGAGAAGAGTGTGGTAATTATTTCTTTAACATTTTTCACAATCAGATCTATGAGTGTCTTCATTGATACTTTCAGCATGTAACAGCATAGGGGTGTACATAAGGTGACTATGGTTTCATTTTATGGGAGGGTAGGGAGGCAGTTTGCATTTGCAGATGTGCTTTGTCTTTACAAGCTGTTGTTTTCTCAGTATATTGGGTAATATTGTGTCAGTTTTGAACATTAAGCCTTGGGAAAAAACACATTTTTTCCTTGAAGAAAGGTATAAGACTGGATTTCTTATCTTTCCTTTCCAATAATTTTGTTCAGACTATCTCTGAAACATAAGACTGGAAAAAGCACCAAAAATCACCTTAGGGCATACACAGTCCCATTGTTTCTGAGGCATAGGCCAGTTATCTTGCTTTAACCAATTTCCTTTCAGCAAAGGCTTGAGATTTGCAGAATGTAAGTAAGGTAGTAAGGGTGTAACTTTCAACAGCTTTAGTTTTTGCTTGATTGACTCTCATGGTACACTTCTTCATTTATTGTTAGTGCTAGTATGACTGATCCCAGCCAAAACATATTTGTTGCTGTGAATGTAATGTTTATCATTCCAAAAGGTTTAGTGTGAGTGTAGGTCATAGGAGTGAGCAGCCATTGCCAGGTGATCCATGCAGGTGTAAGGGATGTAGTTGTGGCTCACAGCTTGGGTGTTACCTAAGGGAGCTCACTATATATTGCACCCACAGACCACAACACTGCACAACATGTGCTGTCTAGTGGCTGCCAGTCCTTTATTTGGTAGCACTATTTGAGCTCTAATGAACTACTAAGGGGGTTTGGAGCTGCAAAGGTAAAGAATCTTGGGGTGCAAATTGGTCAATCTACCCAAGTGTAAATGGAAAGGTATTTTGTTTTTTTTACTCAAGAAAGCTGCACTTTTGGAATGAAATATTCATGCTGATTCATCATGTAAGTAATTACTACCCTAGCCTATATTTGCTAGTGACCTGCTCAGATATCAACAATATGAAGGGGCCATGGTTTGGTCATCAGTGTTAATGTGGGTGTAGCTTATTGGGCAGCAGTCTGGGAGTTGTGAGTACAAATCTGAAAATCCTGGCCATACCTGTGCTTGCAAACAGGCCTGGAACATAGATTCCTTCTCATTCCAGTCGATTGGACTGTTTCTTTATACATTTCCATCCTTTCCACTGATATTTCTATTTTTTCTACTGATCCGGAAGGACTCCCCAAAGATTGTGGTGGTCACCAGCAACAGTGATTCTCCCTTGTTCTGAATTTAGTTTAGGACAATTACCCCATCCTTCCCCAAAACTGGAATTAATCACTCAAAAGAGGGGTTGTCTGATACACTCTGATTTGAAAACTCCTCAGTGGACTGCCTGGATGATAGAATCTTGATAGATTTTAGTCACCTCTTTCAGAGGACTTGCACTGGGTATTGAAAAAAATAAATCTGCTACTTGAAAATCACATATATGTAAATGGAAATGCAAAGGATTTTCTAGCTGGTGCATTCAAAGAAGCAAGACCCTTTTAATGCCTGGCTGACATTGTTTCTTGATCATTTGTGCGTGTTACTGTCTTCTTGTCCTTTCTTCCTCCTTTATCAAGGTTCATTTGTCAGCTATCTCTCCTTGTCTGCCCATGAGCCTCCCTCCCTAATCATCCACAAGTCAGTTATTGAAAGGAGTATAACATATCCAGACACCTAAAAAAGGTGGCTTCTCTTTGGGATCTTAGCTTTGTACTTGAACCCCTTACTCTTTCTCCATTTACACCAGCTCATCAGGCTGACTGTGGTTATTAGCATGGAAAACTGTTTTACTCATTCATCTGACTTCAGCTGGGAGAGTTTCTGACTTACAAGCACTTACAGTGAGTCTTTTTTTTGTTTGTTTGTTTTTCACAACAGTTTCTTTAAAAACTAAACCCTTTTATATGCTACTTTGAATTAGTCTATTATTCTTCCTGTGTTTTTTTCCTGATCCCCAAAATAAGGGAAAACAGTTCTTCATAATTTGGACAGGCAGCTTAGATACTACTTATACAAAACTCATTTCTAAATAAAAGCTGATCAGCTGTTTGTCTCCTATGAAGGAAAGAGGAAAGGACAACCTGATACAGCAGATTATTTCTGCATAGTTGTCTCATGCTGTTTCCTTTTGTTATTTTCACCATACTATGCCACTTCCAGGCAGGGTTAGAGCCCATTCACTATGGCTTTGGATTTTTCCATGTCATTCTGCAAAAGGAATGGACTCTAGAAATATTCTAGAGGCAACATCTTGTTCCTTTGTATATACCTTTACAAAACACCATTTGCTAGGATCATTCTCCAGGAGCCCTGGATTCCTAATGAATTAATTACTCCTCCCTTATTATTTATTAATCTATGATTATCTGTCTATAAAGCTTAGGCTACAACAACAGTGATCTAATGTTGCACTTAGTTATGTATGTAAACGTACCATAACAGTAAATGTTCTAAGGCATTGCTGTTGCAGTAGACATACCCTCCATCCAACCTTCTTGTTTTTTTGCTGTTTATTATGTTTCCAGGGTGTGTGTGTGTGTGTGTGTGTGTGTGTGTATATATATATATATATATATATATATATATATATATATATATGTATAGATATATATATATATATATATATATATATATATATATATATATATATATATGTATACATATATATATATATATATTTGTTTGTGTCTTTCAGCTTTTCCCGGATAGGGGTCATCACAGCGGAACTCCGGTCCGCTAATGATTGGTAGTGGATTTTTACGTACCGGGTTACCAGCCCTGACGCACAACCTTCAACGAAGGCACGCCCCATTCACGTATGCCTCCACACAGAAGACGCTCGAGCTGAGAATCGAACATATATATATATATATATATATATATATATATATATATATATATATATATATACCTTTGTGAACATAGTTTTCCTTTTTGGTTATATTCCCTATCATCTTTCTTTAAGGGATATTGATTTGCATTTATGTGGCAAGAAAACTCAACTTTGTGCACATTCAAGCTCCAGACACAGCACATGGAGGACTTCTTTAAACTTTAAAAGCTTGTCAGTGTCCATGGGGTAAGACTCAAATAGCATAGGCTTTGCAAACTATTAGAACACCTAGCTGTATTTTCTTTGTATAGCAAACTGGAAATTTCTTATTCATGAGTCACAAAATTTACTTACAACAAATTGTACCGTATCTAATATTTTTTTTATTTTATTTTTTTCACTTTATTCTTTTCTAATTTAGGGTTTTTTACTGTTAATTTCAATTAACTCTTTTGAAAGAGAAAACATTTTCACCATAAAGTGACCATGATGGTCAAAGGTGTGAGTTCTGAACCTCCATGCTTGCTTGCCTTTAGGGTCTGGGTTTGAAAGAAGAAAATACAGTGCAGGTCTTTATTATCCTTTTTTATTCAAAGAGACAACTGACCACTTGCAGTGATCTGCTAATAGTAGAGTCCATCCTTTGTACTTAACTGTCCATAGCAGACACAGCTGGCACCCTGAAATACTGCTTCATAAAGGTGGACTCAGATAACAAGTGCAGTTCCAGCATGTGTTGTGCTCATTGACTAAACTGATCCTTTTTCACATGTTATGTGTTTACTCCTCGGTGTATGAATCAGCATTCTACTACTTTTATTGTGTTTCCAGGCTACAAAAAAAAGTGACACTATATGGGCAGATTTGCCATCAGAGGCAGTATCTTATGTATACTTCTTAATGTTTGTTAGAACACCAGCTGTGAAAACAATCTAGTAAATCCTACAACTTACTAAAATCATTTGTAGTAGATGCTGAAAGACTAGATCACTGCGTTATCAAGGATAACTACTCGAAAATGTTATGCCTAGTTTACTTAACAAAACACAATTACCTAGATGGGCACAACCAAAATTACTCAGTTGGCAAAGAAGATCACTTTCTTGCTTTAGGCCATCACTTTTTAACAGCTGAAAATCATAGCAGACTGATGTATTTCAAATTTCCCTCCATGCAGCTTTTCAAAATTCTTCACTAAAACAGCAATGACATGAGCTATCTCTAACTTCATTAAAGCCTTTGAATTGTCAGTTACATGGAGCCACATCACTGCTGTCAGCATAAAAAAACATTTTTTACAACTTCCAAGGTAAACACCAGAGACATTTAAAATAATGAAACTTAGCTTATTGCCAGCAACTGCATGTTAGGCATTGGAAATAAAACGGATCCAGCACACTAGAGACTTTCATTAGCAAAAAAAAAAAAAAAATCATGAAACTGTTTGCACTACTTACTAAAGCAATATAGGCACATACTGCAATCCATTAATGTTAACCCAGCCAAGCATCATTTACTTAATATTGCTAATCCTCCTTAGAAAATAGACTCCTAACACTCTCAATGTAAGTTGGATTATCTGCTTTCTAAAATAGGGAACATTTTTAATATTAATTAAAATTTATTTATTTTTTTTTATCTGTGAAATAGCCCATTTGTGGGTAGAAATAAAAGCAAAGTAAATGTTTTTGTTGTTGTTGTTTTCTACTTATTACACCCCCCCAACAAAAAAGAAAAAAAAAGAGATTGAAAAAGTGCAAGCAGTTGTCTTATACTTTTCCTTTGCTTGCTCTTCTCCACTCTGATTCTGATTTCTTTTAACATAGAGGTTAACAAGAGGAAAATAAGCAGTCCTAGAAGTCTGTGCAGTAGCAGGCATCATCAATATCAGGTGTTGTAAGGTAGATGAGCACACAGATTTCAAAGATATTGTGAAGTCCATATGCTTGTCCATCTTACACTAACTAATCCATTGTTGTGGATATTTATGTATTTAGTCATTCATTTGTTTGATTGCTGTTAGACATCTGAGATGTACACAGTTAATAAAGTGGCTGTAAACTGGTGAGAAAATCTGTTTAACTCTGTATACATGGGTATATGAGATTTGTGTATATGTGTGTGCTTGTAAATCTGCATCTACATATGCATATCTTTGTATGTGTGTTTATATACATTATTAAATACGAATACAACTTTTTTTATTTTGGATGTAAAATACTTCAGTAAGAATTACATTTCCTGCACTGACTTTCAAACAATTTTTCATCAAAGGTATATTTATATATAAAGTATATGTGTATTTATATATACACACACACACACACACACACACATATATATATATATATATATATATATATATATATATATATCTATATATAAAATGTAAATCTCCGATACTTGGCCAAATAACCAATTATGTCAATAACCACAGTATCGACAAAAGAGCATAGAAATACAAACTTTGACACATTCTGCACATGTTCTAGGATTACCTCAGAATGGAGTAAACCAAATGCAAGAGGTTTTGTAGGACAGAAAGCTCCCTGATTTTCTCACATGCTGGCAGTGTGGCCCACACACCTGCTCCTAATTTTATGTACTTACGCTGAGATCTCACAATCCTCCATGAAAGGGCATATTCCCCTACCCCAGGGACTGTCGATCTCGCACATGTATCAACCATCTCTATATGTCGACCAAAGTGTGTTGATAATACATAGGTCTGACAACTCCTATACGTATGTATATATATCTATATTTATCTATATATCTATCTATACATATATATATATATATATATATATATATATATATATATGTGTGTGTATGTATAGATAGATAGATAGAGATATACTATACATATACCTACAGAGACATATATGTAGATAGTGATGTTGATATAGATATAGCTACACATGTACACACACACACACACACACACACACACACACACACACACACACACACACACACTAATACAGAGAAAGAGAAAGAAATAGCTACAGATGTACCATTTAAAAAATGTGAAACAAAGTATCAAACAGTCCATTTTCTAAGTGTAATAATGGCAGGCAGGTTGAACATCACAGAGAAATAAAAGACATTCTGGGAGTGAGAAATTAGCACCCCTGGCAGTTGATTATTTCCATGTAATCCCTACCCTTTTCAGGAGTTACTGATTGCTGGAAGGTATCTCCATGACAACTACTGCTACTGTACAGATTATAAGCATAGTCAATGCTGATCTCTGCTGTAAATCAGAAGATCAGCTATAATTCTCTTTTAAGCCTGGAGATCAAACACATGCATTTCTCAGGTATGACTTTCTCAATTCCAAAAAGCCATGCCTCGTTTTACTTTGAAAAGACTATTGCTAGTTCAAACAATAAATCTGAAATTAATTAGTGTCACAGTAAATACTGTTATTATCACTGGATCCAGAGTGTGGGTCATCTGAGTTTTCTTCCAGAAAATACACTGATTTGTGTATTATAGTTGAGTAATGCCAAGAATGATCTCAGGTCTTCAATATCATCTGTCATGTACTTTGATGAAATGTACATGGAATCCAAGAGCAAAGCTTTAATTTCAGATTTCCAGGTACAAACTGAGCATGGACTCAGTGCTGTGGAGCAGTACAGTTGCAAGTGTTGGGCAAAATGGGCAATCGCTCCAGCACTGTCTTGTCAAAAGTGCAAGCAATTCACTCTTAAGAAATAAAAACACATTTTTTAAAAACATATCTTTTTTATTTTCCCTTTAAGGTAAATACAAGAATCAGCAAAAGTGTACATCCTAAACAGATATCCAAGACAATCCCAGTGTGCCACCCATTCCCTTTGATGTCATCTTGCGTGGGCACTGTCCCAAAGACCTGTAATTGGCTTCACAGGTGGAGGGGACAATGCTGCATTGTAGAGAAGGCAGTTGCAGGGCTTTATCTTTGATGCCCACAGTGAGCTGAGCGATTTATTTGTTTTGGTAGCTTCTTTGGATTATTTTTTTGTTTAAATCACTCATGGTGGATGCACTGCAAAAAATTAAAAAGCTCGTATTTGTTTGTTCATCTCTTAGAGTTTATTATTCAAAAATTGAATCCGATGACCAAGTCCAACCAACAATCTGCTTTTTTATTTTGGACCAAACTACTGGGGGCCTGCCTTGCCAAAAGAGAGGGTTAGAGGAGCAGCAGCATCCCTGAGTGAACATACAGTAGAAAAGGTAATAAATAAACAGATAATGAAAATCACAATGCATTCTGACATCGTGACCAGGACTGGTCTGGCTCCTGTTTATGTAGGGACTGGGCTGAAAAGGTTCCACTCAGGGTTAACCCTGCAGCTTGCAAACATCTTAAAATTCATTAAAAAAAATGTAGTAGCTACCGCAGCTCCTGTTAAAGTCATCCCGATAGATATTCTCATGATCTCTAAGAGGTATAGAAATGGGAAAAAATCCATTCTGTTATTTCAATTTACTGTAAGTAATAGCTTTGTGATGAAATGTTATAGACTGTACAGAGTTTGCAAAAGTAAGTGATGTTTGTTCAAGATTTTAACTTTTACTGGCATGAGAGTTTTTTTCCTATTTTGTTTTCAATAGGTAGGGTTTCACCTAAATGACATCACTTCCAGCCTTAAACTCATGACATGTTAGCCCCATAGTCTGACACACATGGCTATTTTTCTTTCCTTTATGCCATTGCTAAGGGTACAGCCATGACTTTTGCCCTACCTTGTTCCATTCATTTTATCACCCTGTTACAGGAGTGCATAAATAGTGCCCCGCTCTTCAGCACTGAATGCCACACAGTGTGGTCACTGCAGCACAGCTACATACAGACACGGAAATTATTTTTTTCATAACTCTTGCACCTGTCTGACCTGTATTGACAGACTCTTCCTTCTCTGTCTCTGGTACACAGGTCACTGATGTTGTTTGGCCTTCCAGCCTACTACATTTTTCTCTATAGATGTTGCAGCAGAGAGGGAGTTGGTTTTGATTGGGATGCTGCTTGGTTTATACTGTTTTAGTACCAAACTGCTGGGAGCCTGCCTGGTGTGAAGAAGGGATAACAGCTTACTTTCACTTAGTTTGGAGTGGACAGAGGGCAGAAAAAGTAAACAAGTCTGAAGTATATATGCAATGCATTTTGACATAATAATTTGGCAGTACTGTCCTGGGATCTTGCCCCTAGACTATTTTTCATTTTAACAGTACTAGGATAACTTGGATAAAGTTACTCTAATACTGATTTTCTTGGCTTTCATAACACATTGAATATACGGTTGTTTCCAATGAAAGATCAAATGTTCCTTTCAGAAAATTTTTCAAACTGTCAGTGTTTGCTGTTGTTGTTGCAGACTGTCATTGTACATGCCTGATGGGTCTTGGTCAGTTCTAGTTACATGTGCTATCAGTCAGCTTTAACAGGTATGTCCTGTAAGTGATGCTTGTTAAAGCACTCACATCTTTATTTATTATTTATTTAAGCTTGATAACTGGGTAAATGAGCTAGTCAAAATGATCCTTTTCATTCATGACCCAGGCTAAAATAAAGAAAAAAAAAATCCATGGAAGGAATTATTGTGGAACTGATCAATAAGGACACACGGAACTTCCAAACATTGGACCCATCTCAGTTTGGATTCATCAAGGGCAGATCATGTTTAGTCAGACTGGTGGTCTTTTTTGAAATGGCCACAAAATCAATGGAGGAAGATAAAGTAGTGTACACCACATATCTTGATCTGGCCAAAATCTGCACTAATGTATAGTAGAAAAACTAAATAAACTGTGAATAAACCCATATGTCACCCACTGGATTGCCAACTACCTCACAGACAGGAAGTTATCTCCACAAATAGACCAGTCACAAGTGAAGTCCCCCAGGGTACTCTATTTGGAACTCTCCTGTTTGGCATCTAGTTCTCTAAATTAAAAGTCCATCCCAAAGGGTTCTGTCTGAATAAGTTTGCAGAAGATTGCAATTGATTTATTGAATCCCCAAGTTACTTATCTATCCTGCAGGAATGTTTGTCCTAAATAAATAACCGGTGCCAAAATTATAGACTGAAAATGAATGCCAAACAATGCATTATCATATCCTTTGGGAAGTAATCTACTCTGGGGAACTACTACATTTACAATATGCCCCTAAGAGTTGACCACATTGCTCAGGATTTCAGAACTTATGTGGATAGTGACCTGACTTTTGACTGGCATGTGTCCATTGTCATAAAAAAGCCCTTCTATACTATACAGCATATAAATAAAAGGAATAGTGCCTAGATCTAGAGATGTTATTGTCCCCCTTTTACTCTACCCTCATTAGGTCAAGTTATGAAGTATAATATCCTCTTTAGCATGTTTCTGTTCGGATACATGCAGCAACTGGAATGCTAAAAGGATACAAGGCCTAAACAGTATGTCCTACATGGATTGACTCAAAGCCCTCTCACTATACTCAATATCCTAGAAACTGTTAAGAGATAACATCTGGCTTGCAAGGCATCCTCTGACCTAATACTGATGGATTTACTGCATATTAGCAAGTCAAATGTCATCAGAAATAGTCTGTCCAGGGACGTAAACCTCCTTGACATCATCAATAGAGCAGGTTGGAGGAACAGGTAATCTCTTAGAAGATATCACTGGTCTGGAACGTAGTCCCCCTTTCATGTAAAACAAAGATCTATGGATGAGAAACAGAAAACTTACCCCAGAACAGTTCCCTGTAATATTGATGGATACAGTCAACTTCTAAATACTTTATCCCATGCATGGGTCCCCTCAAATTATCTATGGTATGATCCCAATTATTTTCATTAGGAGTAATACATAATTATTGACCATGGGATGGGTAAAACCAGTCTAACACCAAATGTGATAGGTTAATTCAAGCACCAAAAGGGAAATTGGCTAGACTTAAAATGGCCCAGAAGGGCAGTTTGCCTAGTACTTACCTATGTATCTATGAACCTATAAAGAAAAGCTTTTAATACACTTGTAAACAAAAAGTCTGTGCAGAAACAAACTATCATATAATTGAAAAACTTCTTACAATGTGAGCAATAGGGAAAATAGAGCATGTAATACTTATATTCAATGACAAATATTTACATAATGATAATACATGGAAGCAAAGATTAAAGAAGAAATTACTCAGATGATCAGGAGAACAATTGCAACTCTATATAGCAAAAAATATAAAAGAGAAAGCCTTGTTTACCTTTTGATAATGAAATGTGTGCTCTTGTAAATGATTAATTAAGAACTATTTAAGTAGCTTTCAGAACTGAGGAGATATATTTCTATAGTGAGCAAACAGTGAGTTCCAGGTTGCAGGAGTTGTTTTAGAAAAGGCTTTTTTCAACTTTGGATAAGTAAACTTTAGGTATAGCAAACTTCATGGCTTTCTGACGTTTAAGGTATTAGTCATAAGAATAGATAGAAAGAATCTAAGGTGGTATGCGGGACAATAAGAATCACATAGTATATGTAAGTAAAGGAAAACAGAAAGAAAGTTAAAAGGGTATAAAAATTATTGCTTTTTTCTGTAGTATAGATACGTTTTTAGTGTAGCAGTTGCCTAAAAGTGGTAAGCACATTAAAGGCCATGACTCTTCTTGTTCAGGAGTTGCAAATAAGAAATTTCATTTGATGTATTGAAATAGTTTAGAATGTTTTGAAAAAATGTCATTGTGATGGGTAAAAATATAAAGTCTGATTGATAATAACACAGATACCCTTGTTTATTTGATGCAGAGACATCAATGCCATAGTCTCTTTTATAGTGACTATAAGGACATTATGGAGTTTTTTATTTGTCCCAAGAAACTTAACATTACTTTATTGAGAGTTGATAGCTATATTGCTAGATGATAACAATTTCTGTTGGATTTTAAAGTAACCTTGGAATTGATTTTAGAGTAAGATTCTGTTTCTGTGAGAACCATTAAGTACAATATTATTGTCATATAAAATCATGAGAACTGTCTAAATATCTGTGGTATAATCCTAGTTGCTACCACTAGAAATAAGGTTAATCTAAGCACTAAATGAAATAGGTAATTCCAAACACCAAATGGGAAATTTGGCTAAACGCAAAATGGCTTGTGAAGGACAGTTAGCTTAGTACAAAGTTATGAACATATGAACCCATATCAAGTTGATGTAGATCTGTTAAATGATCATTGATAAATAGATAAAGTAGAGATGGACCTAGAATAGAGCCCCCAGGGGATGCCTTTAGAAAGTGTGCCAGTGGGACAGAGGTGACTGTCTGAAGAGAATGCAAAGATTCTCTTAGATATTTTTTTTTTAAGTAGGAGGATATATTTTCAGAGAATCCACAGTACTGATCTTTGCAATAAGTAAGTTGAAATTGACATTATCAAAGGCTTTTTATATATTGAAAAAGATAGCACTTGTGGCTAAGCCACATTCCATATTTGCACAAATATTCTCATTAGGTGAGTATTTGGTTGAGTTGGTAATTCATTTGGGCCTGGCTCCATGTTGTTTGTCAGATGGTATGCCATATGTGTCTTTGTTTGTATTCAGGGATTTGTTGGCAGATAAAGTTTTTTGAATTTATAGGTTAGTGAGCAGATGCTAGAGATGTACCTAAAATCATTTGGTGAAAATGAATTGATGCCATTTGGAAATGGGATGATGAGGCAATGTGTAACTCATTCACTCCAAAGAAGCTGAGGAAGTTTGAACTTTAACTTCCAGTGGGCGGAGCCTAAGCATTTTGACAGAATCAGATTATGTTCTCACATTTCAAACAAATGCTCATATCTCTGGAACCATAGAGACTATGAAAGAAGTATAAATGGAAAACCCTTCAGCACAAACTATTCTTATAGTGGTAGTATTATTTAGGTTCTAGTTCTTCAACTGCATTTTATAAGTCACAGTAACTATTACGTTTGTAATATTTTGCAAACAACTTAAAATATCTCAGCAACCACTCAAGTTACACACATGCCATTAACAGTGTTTTATTCACCTAGCTGAGAGCTTTCATATCAGGCTAAGGAGTTCTAAATTATTTGGTTGTTGAGATATTTAGAAAAACGTGAATTATATCTATATACATTAATATCATAAAAGCAACAGTTAATATCTCTGTAACTGAACTATACAGAGGTCAAATGTTAATGCAATTGAATTTGCCATTGTGTAAGCTTAAAGATGAAATCTTTTAAAACTTTGCACATAGCATGGTTTTGGAATTATTGATGCAAATATGAACAAGCAATATTTGATGCCAAGAGGCGTCAGTAGGAGTTATTGCAGATGCACCTGGAGGCATCACTCAGATGTAATGAGTTAAAGCTATGTGGAATAAAATTAGTAGTAAGAGGTAGGTTAAAGATAAATGTTATGGATTTTCAAAGGATAACATATATTGGGATGAATTAGTACATTCACAGACTGGGATCCAGTGAATGTTTTCCAGTTGCTTTTGGGTAATATTCATCAATCCTTCTGGGATGGTTCTAGTTAGAACTACAGTAGAAGATTGTTGTAATGTTTTAAAGGTCATATAGGAGGACAGTGGGAAATGATTAGTTAGTTCAGTGATTCCTTCTGTAGCATTATCTAAAGCTTCCAGTAACTGAATTATAAACAGCCAATTAATAACCGTGATCCTTGCAAATTTTATACTTCGAAAATCATAGACTGACAATAGCTCTTAATTCTTACTTCAGCCATTGTATGTAATCCCTTGTGGTCACCAAACAATGTTTATAAAGATTTATGATCAGTAACTGGCCTCTACAGTGACTTAGAAGGATAAAGTCCTGACTGCAGTCTGGTCAGCTCTGGTTCAATTAGCAGCTCTGGAGACTGTTAAAATAATAGAGAGGGATGGGCGTTACCATCCCTGATGGGAGGGTGGTTCTGTGGGTGTATCTTACAATGATTCCTGGTGGAGGCTGAGCACATTGCAATTGGAAGGCATGGTCCAAAGGGAGCACTGCTGAGCTGCTCTGGAGGCAGGGCAGGGCATTATGTTGCACATCCACATTGCAGACCTGCCCCTTGGACACTACTACAGAAACTGATAGGAATGCAGGAGACAAGAGGCAGGACACATAAAGTAAACCCTCCCAGCTGATACTGATGGCTAGACACCCTCCCCCCAGATGTCTAAAGCTCCACAACCAACTCCAGCGACAGAGATAGGTAAGACCAGAGGAGTAAAATAAGTGCTGGCAGACACAGTGATTGATGGACACAAAGGGGTACAAAGGCCATAGGATGAAACAAGAGGAGTGAAAAACAGCTTAAATGAATAGATAAATAAAAATAAACATTTATACTCAGTAGTTGGTTTGAATTTTCTACCTAAAAATATTGATGGAAATTATCTAGTTCAAAGCATAAATAAAATTCTTGTTTATTGCGTTCTTCTTTTCATAATTACTCACAAATGACTAGCAATATTTCTGGAATAGTGTGGTATAAAACAGCATTTTCATTGCATTGTCTTGTCTCCAACACCATATACCTCAGTAAAATGCAGGTCTCTCAGTTATGTAACTATAAATATGAATACAAAAATAACTGCTTGCCCTTTCTAATACTGCCTATTACTAGCTGGTAGGTCATTTAGTTTAAGAAGCCAGACCTAAAAATGTTCTGGATGCCATAAAGAGATATGGGTGTGAACTGGATGTATACAAAAAATGCACTTTAGGCTTGAATGAGTTAGCAAGAGAAAAGTTTCTTGATGCACACATACATGGTCTCTTTTCCTTCAGAGGCATGAGATGTTTAACCATGGTCCATTTACCACAAGCTGTCACAAACATGTGGTATAGTACACTAACACCTTGTCACAAGACAATATTTCTTCATGTTTCTGAACACTTTGTCCAGAGTCACTTCCATTGCCAATCCACACCATTTCTCTGGAACCTTTGCAGATGGGGGAACTTTGTGTGTTGGTTAGGCATAACATTTCAATAATTAAGCAAGTCAAGCAACATGTACCTCTTTTAGACTTGTTGAGGGCTAGTATCTTGTGAATGTGCTTAAACTTCCCTGTAAGAAAATATATACCCTTTCTGTCCAGCACTTGTCCCAGATATTCATTCTGTCATTTGCAAAATTCATATAATGAGTTTTATAACTCTTAGTATGCAGTCTTCTGTCCTCTGCTACACTTTATTTAATGTACTGAAATGCTTGCTTTCAGGATTCCCAGTATTATGCAAACCATCCAAGTAACCACTGCATTCAAATTCATCAATAAGTTGAAAAACTGGTTGTGTAGAATTTACCAAATGGTAATCTGTCATACATACACAAGCACTCCTAAGTGCATGATAATCATGACATGTTTTTAGAATTATCATCAATAAAATTTGTTCTTAAGCAGCTAAATCTATTTTTTAGAAAAAATAATTTCATCAATATCTCTTCCACTAAGGAAAAAGATATAGTTCCTTGCTTGAAGATTGATTTGGTGGGAATTTATAAGCACAGCAAATATGTATAGCATTAACCCATTTTATAATAGTAATAACCAGGAGGTACTCATTTGGTATGCTTCATTGGACTGGCCATACCTTTACTCCTAAGCCTTTCATGCAATAAATATTTGATAGTCCAAGACTTGTTAGTGTGAATCTCAGAACTGTAAGTTTGAATGAGAGAAAATACAGACTTGTATATACCACATCAACAATTGATGTTTCTCTGAATTTTCCATTTTTTCTGAGGTATGGTGATATTGGAGTATATATATATATATATATATATATATATATATATATATATATATATATATATATATATAAGTTGCAGGTGTGGGTGGCTTGTCTCACACATTTGTGGCTTGCCCCCAATAAAAAAACAAATTTAAAGAGAACAGTTAAATTTGACATTCACTGCACAAATAGCAATTTGACATTTACTTCATTCAATGATTAACCATAGACCCATTTTCATCTGTAAAACTTGTCCTTCAGCAATTACAGATGTTAAAGACAAAGATTTGTTTTTCTAGTTTTCATAACCTACACTAGTCATTATTTTGGCCAACATTTGGTACAGTGGTAAATTGCACCCCACTCTTCCTCAGCTATTGTGTGTCTTTGTCAGTGATCTCCATCAAGGCAATCTCAAACACCTTTTAGACATTACATTCAATTCAGAAAGTAATTTTCTCTAGCAACTTTTAATGCAGATCCACTCATGAATATAGCTTTCACAGCTACAGCTAGTCTCAAGTCACATTCAGAGTTAGTTCACAGCAGAATTTTTCAGTTCAGTAGCCTAATGCATAACTGTAGCATGGGACCTTAAGCTATATTGTTTGAAACATCTTCATCCAATTACCAAAGCTTTAACCTCAAAACATCCCTTTAAACATTTGAATACCCTGCTAATATTTGAATGTTCTAGTCTTAGGATTTATTCTTATTTTTGTGCACACATTTCCTTCTAAAGTAATCCATATGTGAATGCAGCTATCAGTGCAAAATGAATGATATTCAGTAAACAGAAACACATTTTTGTAAAATGGAATCTGAATTTAAATTGATCAAAACAAATGTAATGAAAGAGATGATTATTAGATATTGCTTAAAGGTAAGTAAGATTTGACTCTGCTTTATCACTCCCTATTTATGACTAGGCTGTCAGCTTTTGCTGAAACCATTATAAAAAGGTAGCCAACATTTATAAATTAAAATTAATACACTATCATTTCTTTCTGCTTCATCTTAGCTACTGAAGTACTGTCCTTGTGTATGCCATATACATCCCTACTCTTGCACAATACACCAGTGAATTGCAGAAATGAAAACACACAAGGGGCTTGCTTCTTGCAAGTGTCTATGTGATACATTCTTGGAATTCCCTTTTTGTTCTGTCAGTACTATTAGCTTTTGATACCAATGGAACTAGAGGGGAAATACAGAGGCATGCCATACAGAGGACTTCACAACACAAGTTCCTTTCAGTTTTGGTTTTAGTGAACATGGTCCTGGTGATTAGATATGTTCTGGGTGGTATACAATGGGCACACTGATTACTCTGTTCAGTCAGCGTATTCATGTTTTAGAATACTAGTGTCTGTTCAAGCACCTGCCACAGTTACTAACTCACTAAGTTTCTAAATATTCATATAAGAAACTGCAATGTCATCATCCACTGAATCTTTTAAATAAATACTGCTACTGCAGTCACACCTGGCACACTCACCATAACTACTTATACATACCAACTGAAGGTCCAAAGTCACACAACAGAGAGGAAAAAGGAAAAAATCCCTAAATTCCACTGCCACAAGTTCTCTCACTGAGTTAATGGTTGGTAAACTGCGAATGGGCAAAAACAGTAAGATGATTCACAGGTTAACCAAAACAAATGTTTGTCAAAAGAAACTGAAAACATGCATGTATGGGGGTTGGCATCATGGTTAAGAGATTTACCTCTTGGGGCAAGTGATACATGGTTTGTTTCTGACCATGAGATATTAGCTGGGTTTAAAATGGCCCACAAGGCTGATTTAGCTGTAGTGCTCGTTTAACTTGCTTTTCTCTGCCTAACTATTGCTGATCTCTGTCTGCATTTGATTTTTCTCACACACCTCAGCTACTGTTGTTGTACTCTTAAATTGGTAGCTTTTTGAGTTGCTCACACCTACCAGAAAAATGATTTTGGACACTCCTCCCAATCCAGTCTCATGAGCTCATTCTACTGAGTACTGAGAGATCAGTTGGCCTCACCCACTTAGTCTCTTAAACTTGAATTATCTTCTGTTTCCTCCCTTCCCACTTACAAAAAATTTAACTTGCTGGTTTTACTGTATCTCTGCTTCTTCCTACCTTATTACTTTATTTTATTTATTTATTTATTTGCTGCTTATTCTGTTATTCAGTTCAGTGTTCAGTTGCATTTATTCTGCTGCATTTATTACTGCGTGTTAGTAGTCTGACTAAATTATAACTGTTATCCTAAGCCACTTAATTTTGTTTTAAGCACTTGGGCTTCAAACTAGTTAGCTTTGATAAGGAAGGTTTGCTGTGTACACTCTTCTGGCAGGATAAGTAGCTTGCACACTTCTAAGTTGGGAATTGCTGGTCAAAGGCTTATTGTGTCGGTTATTCTAAAACTGTCTTAGTTCTGGTTTACGCACTTGGGCTTCAGGCAAGTTATTTTACATTAAGAAGTTATGAGGTCTACACTCTTGTGAGAGGAGAAGGTAGCCTCTGCCCTTCTGAGCTGGTAATTGCTGGTGAAGGCTTACTGTGGCTGTTATTCTAAGTGTCTTTGTTCTGATGTAAGCAGTAGGGCTCCAAACCAGCTGTTTTACATTAGGAAGGTTTGTGGTCTAAACTCTTGTGGCAGGAGAGGATAGTCTACACTTTTCTAAGCTAAAGATTGCTTGTTGAAGACTTACTGTATCTATTATTCTGAAAGTGTCTTTTTTCTGGTTTAAGTACTTGTGTTCTAAACAGTTTATCTTACATTAGGAAGGTTTGTGGTCTACACTCTTGTTGGAGGAGAGGGTAATCTTTACCCTTCTGAGATGGGAATTGCTGGTGAATGCTTATTGTACCTATTATTCTAAGTGTCTTTTTCCTGGTTTGTGGTCTGCACTCTTGTGTGTCATTACTGTTTAGACTTTTTAACTTCTAGAGCATCTAGTTTGCTCATAGCTGAGCAATGGTCATCAAATTGCTTATCTTATTGACTTGTTCAAGATTTAAATTTTCCTCACTCCTCCCTGGTAGATCAGTGGCCATGAATATGCACTTCCAAACTGTCTCTGTGGCCAGTCTGGTTGAGATGGGTATTCTGAGGCATTGTAGTAATTGCCTCATGTACACTGACAACCCACTTATTCTTAATAAAATAGATATTGTGTGTGAGAGGAATAAATACACTTTAAGACTGGAGGCAAAACTCTTTCATACAACCAAAACTAATCCTAAAGATGTTGTCAGTGACACTTGCACCACACCTACTGCACAGGGTAAAGACCTTACACATAAAACTAGTTATTGTTGAGGCACTTGCAGGTAACTCCTTAAAATGTTAAAACCTCTTGCACAGTACAATCAAAGAAAGGGTCCTCAGTCATCATATAAACACTCCGTTAAACCACCACACACAGCTACACAGAGTAACAGTGTATCCAATGCCTCCACTGCTAAGCCTTAAGGCAAATCAGCACGCAGCCAAATTTCCTGGTCATTGGTGATTCTATAGTGAGGCACTCCAATGTCCCCCTAACCAGACTGACTAAGGAGAGAGTTACAGTTAGATGCTTTTCCAGGGCTGGGATCTATCAAGTCACACAGTCACTCTGTCATGGTCCAGGTGGGTGTTAATGACCTCAGACATACCTCTCTTGACTATATGAAGTGAGGCATGATCAATTTCGCTGATTATGTGCCTCAGACAGGTATGAGCCTAGCAGTGAGCAGCATCCTACCTTCTCCAAGGATGATGCCTTGTTACCAACAGAAAATTATTGATTTTAACAATAGGCTTGGCTTCTGGTGTCAGTCCAGGGGGGGGGGTGCAATATTTGATGGCCTGTGAGTACATGGTTGACAGACCATGCTGCTTTGCCAGGGAAGGTCTGTACTTATCCCTGCTAGGCTTTTGTATATTGGCAAAGACCTTTTCAACCCCATAGTGCCTTTTTTAGGCAATGCCAAACTAATAAACCTACCAACTTAACTGAAATTATGAAGGAATATCTGAAGGTGGTAGTCCTTAATGCTTGAAGTATTAAGAAAATCCACTCCCTGCAAGCCTTCCTCTCCCTGGAATGTGTACACATCTGTGTAGTAATGGTGACATGGATTAAAGTTGCTGAGAGTACCCCAGAAATGCAAGGTTATAATGCCTTTCACACTTGTTGACCAGCTACTGCACAGGAGAGAACTACAGGTCAAGGAGTATCAGTTTACATTAAAACTAATCTCACATTCAGACTAGTTAAATGTGTATGACCCTCTAAAGCTCATACATGTGCAGCTCACAACAAACAGGGTGATGTACCGTATCTTTGCAACATATATGCCCCCTCCATGTCCCAGAAAACCTCATTACTTATCTCACTGTACTAGAGACCCTCACCGTTCAACCCAATATGATATTCATCAAGGATTTCAACTACCCTTTTATAGACTGGGAATCCTACACCACTTCTACAAGCCCAGTGATTCCTAAACTTTGTTAATACCAACATCCTCTAAAAGTTGGTCCATTCTCCTACCAGGGATACAAACATCCTTGATCTTATAATCATGAACACATGGTCAGTGTTCCTCACCCAATGTAATATCTTCACTCATCAGATCTGCTCATAAGACAGTATTAGTTGAAATAAAAATTAATTCTGGGGATCCAGCAAAACCAAAAACCTTTAGGAACTATTCCAAGGTTAACTTCTTTCTACTAAGCACACTTTGGCTAAATTGCAAGCACACCCAAATCCAATAAACACCACAGAGTACATTGAGCTGCTTACAAAATCTCTGTACAGTCATATTGATAGCTATATAGAGTGAGCTGTGCTCATTCATGTTAAGAATAAGACAAACTCAAAATACAAGCCACTCTGATGAAATTTATACAATAAAAGAAAAAAAAATATTGACTAAGCATAGGAGGAGCAAAGCCATTCATATTAAAACCCCTTGATCAACCTAAACAGGTAGCTAATTGGACTAATTAATACATCAAAGGCTAAATTTGAAAAAAAATGGCTTCTCAGGCAAAAGACAACCACAAAGCTTTCTACAGCTATGTCCATAACCTCAGAAGAAATACACAACATGCACAGAACTTGTTATAAATGGTATTGAACCAGAGGCCATTGCCAACCTTTTGGCTGACAGGTTCAGCTCAAATTTCTGCCCCCACTCCCCCCACCCCATAGTCCAAAGGAAATACTGCATAACACAATCCTCTCAACCATGACTACAGAACAGGTCAGTAATGCACATTCCAAGGCATTGGCGATGATAATCACATCGCCACAGTAGCAGGAAATCCTTGTACGTGGCACAACTCATCATAAAAGGTTTCTCATCCAGGAAAAAAGAGGTCATTGTTCCCCTTTACTCATCACTCATTAGACCCATTATAAAGTACAATGCCCCTTTTGGTATGTACCTGACAAGACATCTACAACAACTGGAAAGGCCACAGATATACCTCACAAAGAGGATTACCGGCCTCAAACAGATGCCCTATGCAGACCGTCTCAAAAAACTCCAGCTTTACTCTTTTGCATATCGCTTACTCAGAGGCAATCTCTGCCTAACATACAAAGCTATGTCAAACCCAGAGCTGTTGGACATGCTCCACATAAAGAAATCCCAATCCCTCTGAGCTACACGCTCTAGGGACCTAAACCTTGTCACCACAATAAACAGTACATGCTGGAGGGATAGATTCCTGTCCCAGAGACTTCCCGTACTCTAGAACAAACTACCTATCTATATCAAACAAAGCTCCTCATTAGCACTCTTCAAGAAAAATCTTGATGATTGGATGGGAGATAGGAAATTCACCCTGGGGATCACTTCTGTGGCTCTGCTTATCAGGGGCACAGGAAAATAATTTTCTTGGGTGTCAAAAGCCAAGGCTTGGCTAGGCTTATATAGGCCTTAGGGCCAATAGCCTAGTACTTACCTATGAACCTATGAAGCTATAAGGCCAAAAACACTGCACTGATGGACCCTAATAACATCCTGGGATGTTTAATAAATTGCATGAAACGTTATCCCTCTGCTCCACTTGAATCACTTTTCGCCTTTAGCCTTCAGTCAGGTTTTCTGCCCAAGGAATGGAAGATGTCTACAGTCATCCCCTGCACAAAGGAGGTCCAACCACTGATCCAGGTAACTACAGGCTCAGAAGACTTACCAGGCTCATATGTAAGGCCATAAAAAGAATTAACATGGACATGATAAATGAGGACATAAGTAACGTGCAAATACCGGACCCAGCACAGTTCGGCTTTGTTAAAAGAAAGTGATGCCTATTAAATCTCCTGCACTTTCTGTCAGGGTCAACAAAGCATTGGATGAAGGTAAGAATGTGCACATAGCTTTCCTTGACCTGGCCAAGGCTTTTGATACAATACCTGTCTCAGGCATTATAGGCAAGCTCACTAATTTAGGTATAAACCCCCCTACTGGATAACCAGCTGGCTCACTGATAGGACCAAGGAGGTCAAAATAGGTGAGGTCACTTTCACCAAGAGGCCAGTCACTAAAGGAGTACCCCAGGGCTCGGGACTGGGCCCACTCCTTTTTGGCATATATTTCTCCAAAATGGAAGCAAGTGCTGAAGGTTTATGGCTGACTATGTTTGCACAAAATTGCAAACTGGTGGTTATCATCAGCTCCCCAGCAGACATTAGCATTCTTCAAAAAGGTCTATATTTGAGTAATAAATGGTACCAATGCCATATGGTCTTAAACTCAATGGTAAGAAATGCATAATTGTACCCTCTGTGAAATTATGCAACCCAGCTAATTACCATGTTGATAATACACTCCTAAGAGTCAGCTCAGGGTTAGGGATTTGGGCACAGGCATAGACAGTAGCCTTACTTTTGACCATATCGTGACCACAATTTTGAGGAAATCCTTTTATGTTGTGCAACTTATAAATAAGGGCATGTCATCTAGGTCCAAAGAGGTCATTATCCCAATGTACTCCACCCTTATCAGACCAATCATAGGGTATAGTGTTCCCTTTGGTATGTACCTGACCAGGCATATGCAGCAATTGGAGCAACCTCAGAGGTTCCTTACAAAAAGAATACAAGGCATAACAAACCTGCCTTACACAGAGTCCCTTAAAGCCCTTTCCCTCTACTCTGTCTCCTATAAATTGTTGAGGGGTGATCTATGCCTGACTTAAAAGGCATCTGCAAATCTGAGATTTATGAAACTCTTACATATTTGTAAGTTAAAGAGTACCAGAAATACAAGGTCTAAGGACCTGAATTTTCTCTGTACTGAAAGTGTGCAAGTATATATTAGCATTCATCTCAGAATTCAAGAATGACATTAATGCTGGCAATTTTTTTTCTTATACTCTTATATCCTGTGGTGGAGACTGTCTCTATATTCCACAAGTATAAGACAGCAGTTGTGTTTGAGGTGACAACCCATTTTTATTAATATTCTTTACTGTTTGAATTCCCTCTCAGATCTTGCTCATTTGATTAAACTTGTCTTGATGATGATCTGATGTGTAGGTACTCCCAGTTTTGTAAGAAAGCTTGAAGTTATTGACTATAAAACTGTGCACAACAATTATGTAGCTAGTTTGGCAATATCCTTTTACTATGTTTGAATGCCACCCCCCCCCCCCAAAAAAAAGGCAGGTAGTCTATATAAAGTGACCCAGTCTTTCAAGTTTTTCATACCCATCCCAAATCAGATGCAGCAACTATTGCTTTGGTGAATCTAGCTACTGCTAATCATTTAGTTAATAGTAATTTTTCTCATTCTGACAACGATATGAAAGTTGTTGATGGATTTGGGGAAAATGTATTCTATTGCAACTTTTACTTTTGGAATTCTTAATTGTCAAGCTCATGCTTTGAACTTTATGCTTGTCTCTTGTGAGAATATGAGGAATATTTAGTATCTATATTCTTATGTGAGGAGAAATCTGCTTTGTCTAACTTGGTTTCTTCTGTTTCTCAGTTGATTACCAACTGATTGAAATGTGCATATGATTTTGCTGATGTCATCTCCAGGGTGGCCACTGGTGCTGGAACTGTTAAGCAGGTTTTCCTAGCTGCATTGTCAAAACACCCCAGAGGATGCAAAAAATGAAATTTTGAATTATCAGCTGGATAGAGAACTAGTTTTAGACCTTCTACTGCAGAGGTCATTAAAAAGTATGATGTCAGGGGAAAGCTGATTCAAGGGATCTTTTAGATTTTTCAGGCCTCCTTCAAGTTTGCCTAGAAAACGCCAGTTAGACTATAAAAATTGAACCAACTGTGGAGGACATCTCAGACAGGTGTATTTGCCTCCAGTCAAAACAGTCATTTGCCAAAATTCTGCTCCAGGACTCCATGTACAAATGCCTGTAAAACAGATTTTTTTTTTTTTTTTTTTTTTTTTTGCTTGGATAGCAATCCTCCTGCATGATTTTTCTCCCTTTCCGCAAATATCTAGGGTCATTTTGAAGATTCATAAGGATTCTCTAAAGAACTTTGTAGTTTACTGGTGCAGGCAACAGTTGTTCTTCCAACAGTTAGGGGCAATTACCCCAAGCTTCCTAACTGTCTGGTGTGGATCTATGTTCACTAATTAAAAAAAAAACACAGGGAATGGCTAATAATTGAACATTAAACAGAGAAACTTTAACATACTGAACATACTTAAAAGTGAACAATAATCAAAAGGCCATAGTTGGCCAACAACCAGAAAGTACTGCAATACATAAAGTAAGGGATGGAAACTTTTTTTAAAATTTGCCCTTTTCCCTACTGTAGTATGATCTTGGAGTTGGTATATATAGTTGGGGGGGGGGCACAGAACCCACCTTGGTTGGTTATGTTCATGATGTTGGCCAACTATGGCCATTCAATTAATTATTTTTCGTTGTATGCTTTTTCGATATGTTAACCTTTAGCTGTTTAAAGTTTGATTATTAGCTGTTCACTGTAAATTTTCTTCAATGCAAGATCATAGAATCATCTGAATCTACTTTGTCAAGAAAAGGGGTGTTTGATACATCCCAACCCCAAACAACTGCAGCTGACTGTCCAGATGATAGAATTTTAATACGTTAGGCACCTTTTTCTGAGGTTATGCAACAAGTGATAAAGGCAGCAAGAAAACCTTCTGCTAGAAAACAATATGGAGAAGTTTTTTTTTTTCTAGCTGATGCCAAGAAAAGAGCAAGCACCCATTCCAGGCTAGTGTTTTGCTGTTTGTACTTTATTTATGTGAGTTAAAATTGTCTAGTCTGTTTAGTCTTCAGTTAAGGTTCATTTGAGTCATTTCATCATGTCTACCCATGCATCCCCCTCTTTCAATGCAGTCTCATGTGAAAATGTTTTTGCATAACAAGACATCTTGGACACAGGGGTCTCCCCCTTGGTATTTCAATTTTGTGTTAGAAAAAATAACTGTTACTCCGCTTGAACCAGCTCCTCATGCTGACTTGAGATTCATAACGTTGAAAATGGTTTTATTTATTGCTCTGACCTCTGCAAAAAGAACATTTGAGCAAGCTTTTATTGTGGGTCAACCTTATCTCATTTTCCACAAAGAAAAGTTTCTTTAAGAAGTAATCCTTCATTTATGCCTAATATAGTATCTGCATTTATTTTGACCCAAGCTATCTGTCTTGATGTCTTCTTTCCAGAACCTAAAACTGAGGGACAAAGGATATTCTATACCTTGGATGTTCACAAACAACTCAGGTACTATCTTGAAGGAATAAAATATTTCAAGAGCTAGGTACATTTCTTGTGAAGGTAAGAAAGAAAAAAAAAACTTGTGTCAAAGCAGACTGTTTTCAAGTGGTTGTCTTATGCCATTACTTTTCGCTATACCTACTATAAGACTTCCGGATCATTTTTAGAAAGGGATGGATTCTAGAAGCAGCAATTTAGTTCTCTGTAAATGCTTTTGCAAAACAATATAAACTGGATTCTTTCTCCAGGTTAAGGGCAGGCTTTGCCTAGACCATTCTCTAGGGACTCGTTGGTCCCCATCTTCTTTCCTCCCATTCAGTTTAAGCTATGGTAATCTACCCATATAGCTACACTTACTACAGCAGTGATCCATATGATGACTGTAATACATTTGTGCAAGTAAACATACCATAACAGTATATGTTGAAATTATCACTGTCGCAGTATCCATTCCCTCCTTCAGTCCCCCTGTTTTTATATATTTTTGTTGCCAGGGTGAGTACCTTTATGTTTGTTTCCATAACACAGGCCTTTTCAGGGTTTTACTCTTTCTCTCTCTGTTGGCATTAAAGCTCTGAAGGGCTTGGCACCCAAACTTGACTTTTAGTCAGCACATCTTGAGCTGACTAATGGTTTGGGAGTGCAGAAGGTACCCCGAAAGCTTTGGAAGCTGGACAACTTTTATATCCTGAGCAGGATATATGCCATACAGCTAAGGCTACTGCAGTAATGATCATCTGAACATCTACCTTTGTGGTAAGTTTACTTACATGACTGTATTTTACTTTTCATACTGTCATTGTTTAAGATTATTAAATCTAATAATCTAGTGCCTCACATATTATAATGACCATCTCACTACAGCCACGAAAAGAAATAAGATAATAAATTCTTGTGCAATATACTATTCAGCTACACAGTCATATTAATTAATGGTAGGATAATTAAAGTTACTAATTAATACAATATTTTTATTATCTAAATACTCATTTTTAAGGAGTCCATGTCACTGATTTGATAACTCAATATTGTCTTCAAAATTGCTTTGCTAAGAATGATGTCCACAATCAATGTTCTCATAGCAGGGTTTGTTGATATCAGGACTGATGAAACTGAGTTAAGTATTATTTGTAGTAAATATCTGTCTCCTTTCCTCTTATTTCTATTTATTTCTTAGATATTCATACATATTATACCCCAGGAACATAATATCGTATGAATCTTAAACCTCATCTTTCGCAATAATGATGCATTTATTTTATTCAGTATAAACTACATATCATCGGAATTATGTCTTACACTCTGTGCATTACACAAATAACATCTTAAAAAGGTTATTATATCCATTAATTATTGTTTTTCTTTGACAATGTTTCTAAAAAAGTACTAAGATTATCTGAAAGTGTACTACTTAAATAAATATCCAGACACTTTGTAATTCAGATGAAGTCTGTTAGTAGAAGAAAACATTACTTGATTGCAAATACAATCTTCCCAATGATATGTCATCAATATTATAGACCAAGCATAGTTACCTTAACTATGTGTTAAAAATATCTTTTGGGAACTGAATAATCATTCTGTTTTGGAGAAATATACCCCAGGATTTAATAAAATCATTGTAAGCAGAGTGTAGAGCCTATAGAGAATGTATCCATGTACACAGCCACAGTTTCCCCCTCGGCAGTGTGCATTGCATATTAATGATAAACCAAACAACCAGACCAGCACAGATAGAGAAAAGGAAAAAGACTTTATTAATAAGTCAAAATACAGCCCACCTGGCTTAAATGAATGTTTGTAATTTGCCTATGGTGATTGGATAGGTTTGAATATGTTACCCTATAAAAGGGTTATTTTTCACACAGGAGCAGCCTTAGGTCAACTGGTGCCCTAGGCAAAAGGGCTCCACGGCGCCCCCCATCACACCAACTGGTGCCCCCATTCTGGTCTACCTACACCAAATAAATACTGAAAAAGCACCCTGCTACAGCGGCGCCCTAGGCAGCCGCCTAGTTGGTCTATGCCTAAGTTCTGTATGTACATTGATAAAGGCTTAAGGCCAAAACCAGTCTGTGGGCTGTGTTTTGACTTTTTAATAAAGTCTTTTTCCTTTTCTCCAGCTGTGCTGGTCTGGTTGTTTGGTTTTGGCTGTTTGGCTGTTTGGATCTTTGCACTGGCCATCCTAGCAGAGTCTTCCGGGTCATGCATATTAATGATGGCATGCTGCCGAGTGAGAGCTGAAGAACATGGATATTGAATTAGTATAGGTAGAAGTGTAGCAGATACCTGTGGCTGCAGATGAGTGTGAGGTTCCATGTAATGCTCTCCGCCACTGTTGTAATATTGTGAATTGTGTGAGCTGTATAATATGTCATTTTATGATGTGATATGATTTTAGTAAGTTTTTTTTTTACTGCATGTTTGCCTGGTGCAGAGCGGAGCACAGCAATGATAAGCTGTGCTCACATATAGACAGTTGATACCTGGCAGACATCTAAAAATAGAAACCGGATGCACTTAATTATCATAATAAAGGTTTTATTATTTTTCTTTTTTTTTTTTTGTTTGTTTGCACGGTGCAGCTCGGAATGCAGCAGAGCTGAGCGGAGCTCATACATACATGGCCGAAACATGCCAGACATCTAAAAATAGAAGCTAAATGTAATTAATTATTTACTTATAGTTGTGTTTAAGCATGTTTGCACAGTGCAGTGCGGTGCTCAACAATGCTAACTTGTAGCCTAGTAGTATATGTGAAGGTATACTAGTTTTTATAACATCCATCTAAATATAAGGGTATAGTTATGGTCTTATGTGTAGTAGGTCCTGGGTTTGAGCCCATAACAGGCAGACTATGTCTGTTAATGAATGTTCTATTTTTCTTTAATTTCATTAAACTATTGTGAATTTTGGCACTGCTGCTCTTTGCTAAGCACTGTTCATTCATGCTAAGCAGTGCAATAACATGCTAGCAGCTAGGAATGTTTTAGCAGTGCTAAGCCTCGCTAAAACCATGGTTCTGCAAGTTTTCATGCTGCTTGGCTTTGCATAGCTGGATTGTGTGCTGCTAAGTGATGCAGTGTTTTTTTGAATGTTGCTGAATGATGTTTAAGGGTGGGAAAACAGCCTATATTGAGCACAATATGTGGGAATCCTGCATTATTCACTGGAGTTCAATCTACTGCTGGTATGTCTGGTGGTGTTGGTGAAGGTGAGCACTTACAGGCGCAGAAGTAGAGTATTCAGGAATGGTTCATGGTCGGGCTCCTTGTTAAAAACCATGAACCCCGGCTGATGCAGTGGATTCCAGAGCTCAACGTGTAAGGCGGATGCCTGGGACCATTTGGCCAGGGAACTTAACAGTGTTACTAGTATCCCCCACACAGGTGAGTAGGGTCATTACCACCATGATGACTTCAAAAGGAGAAAGAAGGAAACCTTGGACACCTGGGTCCAAAAGGCAAGAGCAGGGAATGCCCCATAAATATGTAAGTAATTTTACCTCTGTTTTACCAATATTCAAGCTGAATGTCTGCAACACTGGTATGTATAATGGTGTGCTTCTATCCCTACATCTGCAGCTGAAAAGACTGGCAATGTCGAGTCCCATGCTGGGCACATGGCCAGGTTGTGCCGTGACTGTGGTAAGTACATATTTAGTATGCTAACTGTAGTGCAATAAGCAAGAAAGAGTAAAGCATTTACTGCAATAATGTATAAAGAAAATTGTAGTGCAATAAATGGTGTAGAACTGTAGTGCAATAAGTGGGCAATTAGAGCTGTAGTGCAATAAATGAACAATAATAACTGTATTTCAATAAAACAATAACAATACCAATAACGTAAGCAAAATGTTGCTCAGCAGGATTGTGTTGTCAAAGCCATTGCAGTAGAGCTGTATGCATTGATGCCTACTCTATGGTTGCTGCAGGCAAGTGTAACACTGTAATTGCTGTAGCCAGCAAATCTAGTGGCCTGCGAACTGTATTGCTCAACTCATAATACTGTCTAAGTCTGTCTCCAAGCCAACATCAGTCACATAATGCTTTCTGTTCCTCAGACAGCAGGTAGTAAAGGTATATGGGTAAGATAGCCCAGTCCATGTGTGTGGACTTCACAGATATTCCAAAGCAATAAGAATAAAACATGGTCACTAGCATTGTTGATTCTAAAACACAGCTTTTTAATGTAGACAGTATGGTTGTATTCCATGCATGTGTGTTCTACTGTCACTGCACTTTAGTGTAACACTGTAATGGTACTAGAATGCAAGAGGAGTGTCCTGTAATTTGTATTACTCAATTCATAGTATAGCTCCAGGTGATCTCCATGCAAGTATGAGTCACTCAATAGTCAGTAGTGACTCACTACCTCAGTCTATTAAACACTTTATATATAGTACAGTTTACCACACATGGTCCTAGGGTTCTAATCCAGTGGTATGTAGCACTAAAATTTCAGTATCAGTCACATAATGCTCCCATTTTCTCTCTCACCAGGAAAACAACAAATATATGGGCAAGGTATCCCATATTATGAGTAGGTATTGTGTTTAGATTTCAAAGAATGTTAACATCAGTACCAAGAATGTGTTCATCAGCATTGTTGATTCATAAATAAAGCTGTGTAATCCCAGTATGGCTGTATCCCTTGCATGTCTGTACTAAGTTGCTGTAGTCAATTAATACATTATTTGCAGTTGTCCCCTGCAGTCACAGTTATAGGGTTCTACTCCCATGCCTGCCAACTAAGGCATGATGGCTGTCTAGTTTACTTACTGTACACAAACATGCCTCTCAAATGTCACAATTTCTCGTAATGTACTTAAAACTTCCTACTCGATCTGTCACATGATTAGCAGATAAAGTATTACTTGGAATGCAATGTATTACCAAATCCATTTACAGAACAGCTGGGTAGTTATATAAGTCCACATTATGTGAAACTGTTCTGTGTAGTGGTGTACCTGCATTTGTTATTGCTTGGCCCATACTGACCCATGCTAACAGCTTGAAAGGTATGTACATGCTACATCAGCTATAGGCCAATTGTAGTCACTGTACTCAAGACTGACACTACGCATCTGTACAGTACATATATCATTGTTTTCAGGGATATAATCTGCAATCTCAGTAATAGAATGTTTTTTTCTCTCTCCACACCCCTATCTCCATTTATTTATTACTGTTATTTATCATTATGATTTAATATTAGCATATTTTGTTAAACTAACTATATTTGGGAAAATGTGTTGCACTATTGTTATGTTTTATTATGATTTAATAATAACATCTTTTATTTAACTATATTTTGGAAAATGTGGTTGATTATTGTTATGTTTTATTATGATACAATATTAACATATTTGTTAAACTAACTGTTTTGTTGGCCCACTGGTTTACTTTGCACTAGCATGCTGTTACCATACTGACTGTTATGTTACTTAATGTTGTGTTGCACATGATATACATTGATATGTATTTGGATGAATACATTTGATGTGCGATTCTGTTAATACTAACAATAGTTTGGTTATTACTAACTGTAACATATTGCTATATCTCATTTACCACAATACGTCAAGATAGGCCAGCTCTGGTTGAGCCCCAACCTTGCCTCAATCATCCGTGGCACTGGGTCCCAGCACATCTGGGACCCAGACTGGTGGCACCCCCTCTGCTGCCCCTGTGCTACTTGTGGCATCAGGTAGCACTGCCTTAGGGGTCGGAGCCTGGGCCCCCTCATGGAGTGGTGTTAGAGGAGTTGTTGTCACCCAGGTGGAGCTGCCGGTCTTCGTGTGCAGTATAGTCCACCATGGCTAGACCTCTCAACTACACTGAATTCCTCTATATTTTTGGGTTTTGAGCTCAAAATAATGGAGTGCTACAATGTCCCACCACCACTTGTGATTCAAGGAGTTAAGTCCAAAGTTTTACAGAATGTCTGCGATGTTTGGTTCATACCTGTGGTCTGTTCCTCTTAAAATTTGTGGTTTTCTGGCAAATCAGTGAGAACTGACTTAACTAAATAATGATAGCCATTTAAGTTTCAGTCTTCCTATCTTTCAGGAAACACATGATAACAAAAACATTTTATTCTAGAGACATTTCTAAAATTATACATGTGTCCCTCATTTTGGGCCTTTGTCTCCCCCCATAATATATTTTGGCTTTTTCCAGATTGCTTGTGTTGCATAGGTCTTCAGGGAGGATAGAAGTTTAGTATTGCTTATGCCAAGTCTGTTTGTGTTTGTTGTTAGTAGCACAATAGGTAGAATGATTACTTTTAATGCAGAAAGCTGTGGGTTGTACTCCCACAGTATGTAGATAGACTGCTGATACTGTACTGTGTTGTACTTTTAAAGGGGGTGGATGCTGCAGTCCTGAGAATCTCCTCGTTGTGGAGATACCTAGTAATTATGAAACTCTTATCAGTTTGCCATCCATTCCCTATTGCAATATTACTAGCTTATCATTTTTTTAATGTAACATAGAGAATTTATTGCTCAAGGGCAAGAGACACTTTATTTATAGATGAAACAATGAAATATAAAGTTTTCTAGCAGCAACCTCTTCATTAGTTACAGATCTCTTTAATGTGGAATCATTTAGATGACTTTTACTTCTACAGAGATTGTGCATATTTACTGATGCTCATGGATTGTAGACGTATGGGTAGACTTTTATGATGGAAATGTTCTGAATTGGGCAGTTTTGTCATTATTGCTTCATACATTTTGTTTCATTGCTTACTGGAAAAATGTTCAAAGCAGTAAATTTAAAACTCGCTCTAACAAGTGTGCTGTATTATACAAGGAATATAATTTAATACAATCAGGAAGGTGTGTCAAAGAGTACATGTATGTTTAGTGTGCAAGGGGCCTATGATTTGAAGACAGTCCAAAGGTAATCTTTATCCACCACTTACCAGATGCATTTTCTTTGACTGTGAGTTTCAATGCTGTTTCAGTGAATGTAAGTTTCAAGGGCAGAGAAGTTTTAATGCTAAATCTATTATCATTGTGATACTGTATTGTTTTGTTCATGAGATGTCTATTAGTTTTTGTGCTATAAAATGTAAAATAAAAGTTTTAAATGACATCCAAATAATCTTTGTAGAAGTAAAGCAGTATGCACATTACAGTGTTGATAGTAAGTGAGGCAAAATAGCCAAGTAATGGGACACTGGAATGGTTGCAAGAGGGAGTGCTGTGTATAGGGGGGGCGCCATTTGACCATGATTTTTTGAGGGTGGAAGGGCAGCAAACTCAAAGACAACCCCGGGCGGTACAAACTCTAACTACATCACTGATCAGTAGGCGATGGGGAATGACTTTTAGAGGTCCTAGCAAACTATAATAATATTTTGCTAAGATTAGAATATTATCTACCATTAAATGCCCTACTTTTACCATGAAACCCACATACTGCAAATCACCAAAAACAAAATCCTAAGATTCATCATCTTCTTCTTTCCTAGTGACCATCATTGCTACACATTTAAAAAAAATGGTTACCATTTAATCTTAATGCAGTGTCTGGGCAAGCCACATGTTGGCTGCTGTTCTTCAGTTTGCATTTGAAAGTTGGTATCCCACAATTCCTTTGGAGTGGGTGGGGTTACATAATTATGTATGCAAATGTTATGTTAATCAGTCTACTGATTTGTACTATCTTTCATAGGCTTTTGTCCAGATTTTTGATGTTTCTAGGTTGAGAGGTATGATCGTGGCTATGACCACCACCTGCGCTGGATTGAGGGCATGCAGGCAGCCTCACCCTGGTGCCCAGCCTCCAGCGCAGCCACCCTTGGGGCAATGTCAACAGTCCCATGGATGGGGACAGGTGTCACACTGCTGCCCTCTGGAGGCACATGGAACTCAGATTCTGCAACACCCTCCCTATCCAAGGTGTCCATCCCTCTCATGTGTCACACACTGCCCCTGTCTACTGTCTTGTGATGGCAGGTAAATGTGCCCTTTTATCAGCAACATGTAGAAAATCACCTGCTATGGCATTCCTGGCAAAATACATATTCAACTGGGACTCTGGTACAGAAATACATCCATATAAAGCCATACACATACTGATAGATGTAGAAAATGTATGTCACAGCCTGTATGTGTGCACAAATATCTTGCAAATACATCTACTGTAGCAGTTGAATCTGTTAAATGCCTTGCATACAGTGCATTTTGCAACACATGGTCCTGGGTTCAAATCCAGTGTTGTGTTGCATTTCATTTACACTATTGTGAAGACAGCACTGGATGACTCATGCAATCATTATCCACACAAAGCATTTCAAATTAAATAACTGCTTTTCCCTGCTGGAAGTCACAGGCCTGCAGGTAGGGGCATGCATCACATATCCGTATAGCATTACTATATGTCGCCTAGTACTCTGTTATTGACACAGTTGCCTAACATACGTACCTTAAACTCATGCCACAATTGGAACATAAAGGGTGCTTTCACCCTGGCTCTACCTCTGCAACAAGGCTGACATTGCTGACACAGATACACATATAGCTTGTTGTCCTCCAAAGTGTTCACACTCACTGTCTATGTCTATCACCTGCAGCAACAGCTGCAGCCTGTGGTACACAAAGCTCTATGTAAAATTTTCTGTTACAAACCTATTCTCAGTGACAATGTAGCCTCCTCACCCCAGTAGCGTCTATCTCAACAGCTAAGAAAGGGGTCTTGTTATACACAAAGGCCTTATATATTGCACAGTGGTTGCATGTCATTGGCTAATGGTAGTGCAACTCAGTTGTTTTAGCTGCAATTAGTATATCAGAGTCACACACTGGTTTAGAGGCAATTACTTGCTAATGAGAAGCATGTTAAAATGCAAGCAGCTGGCTATGGGAAAATATTCTATATGAGAATTTTCTCACACAAAGCACACCTTTGCAAAACAATACTAGTAGCACATTTCAGCAGAGAAGTACTGCACTTCACCAGGTATGTAATTTTTTTTTGTGTAAAACAGGATGCAGATGGGAGGATAGCGGTATGGGGGTTAGATATTACAGCAGTAAGCCTGACTTTGACCTGTGGTAATGACATATCAATGATATTCTGCTGTCTTACACATACAGGGGATGTACAATATATCAGGGTTGCATTGTCTTTTGTCATTGTGGCACACTGGTGTTGTTGGTTTGTCCCAATATAGTAGCCATAACAGCACACTGCTATTTGTCTGGCACTGGTTTTGTGACATATTATTGGGTGACTGGCCTTAGGGGACACACCACAGTGGATCAGACTGTTGGGTGTATGATCATACAGCAGAATCTCTCATGGCACACATGGAGCTACTTCAGTAATGACACTTTCTTGGTTGTATCCACACACGTAGTATGTTGTCACACAGTGGGGAATGACATATGTGAGCAAGCAGTGGATAGTGCCAGACATTTTGTTCTTGCTGTATCTGCACATAGTGGACATCCATGTATTTGATGCTGTAATGTGTTTCAGGACTAATGTATTGCAGATGGCATGCCACCTTCTCAGATGCAGAGAATGAACTAATACTTCAAGGACATCACATCCTCCTATCCAAGGGGAGGCAAAACAAGGAACAGCGGGGTGCGTTGTGGGTAGACCTTGCCCAGGATATGAATGAGACTGGCCACCAGGACAGGACATATGAGCAGGTTCGACACCACTTTGCAGACATGGTGCATGCTGTACGACTAAGGGCAGCTGATGTAGCCAGGGATTGTGCTGTCACTGGTGGAAGGCCTGCAATTGAACAACCATTCATGGCCACTGAGGAATTCCTGGTGAACCTAAGGACACTTGACAGCACCCAGGCATCCATCACACCATACATTGTGGAGGTGGGGGCCACATTGTCCACAGCAGAGGACCGTGCAGGTAAGCTTACTGTCATTACAATTGTAATACTGTAGCAGTCATTCTGTCAGGCTGTAAATATATTTACATGGGTGTCTGGTCTATGTGCTGTGGGGTGGGGGTTAGCTCAGTTGTACACTCATACTCAGAATGTCATCAATACATCAAGTAACACAGTAATTACTGTATATGTGAGATATATGCAGGTATTACCTTGTTTTGCTGCAACATGTGATGGTATTGAAATTACCTCACCCTCACCTTTTTACAAGTCCGTCAGGAGTTGTCCAAGGTCATGGCCCTGCTCCTGGTAAGCTTGATACTATTTTGTTATGGAACATATATATCCTATTAAGGGTAAGGGCCAGGATAATTCCCTATGTACAGTCAATGTGCATAACCAGAGTAGAATGTTTGTATGTTCTAGTCTGGTACAATTACCTAAGTTTTCTAGAGTGGGTAGTCACAGGAGTGTAGCTGAATGAGCAGAAACACTTTTGCAGTTATAGTTCAGAGTGAAGACGGTTCCTGGTGTACATGAGTCAAATAATCTGACATGCCTTGTACATACTTAAAGTTTGATGGTACATACTTTAGGCACTGAAATTTGTATATATTTGTTAAGATAGGTGTACTGAGTTTTATGTGTTGTTTTATCAGGTATTGTGTCATATTGCATACCTAAATGGTACATTGTACTGGCCAAGTGTCATGTGATTTACCTCATGCGCTTGTTATAAAGGCCTTGAGTCGATTGTGTATTTTGTTGCGAGGAAGTTTGTTATGCATGAAAGCAGAGATGAGAATATGTGAGAGTGGTAATGCAGCTGTGAATCCTCATTATTATGACTCTTTGTGGATTTTCCATACATAATAGTACAAGTAGTAATGTGCTGCTTTTGTCTTGGTTTCCACAGGTGACCAGGGGGAATGGAGTGTCTCCCCCACACAACCTGATGTCAGTGTCTCTTCAGACTCTGATGATGATGGTGACAACAGTGAGGCACAGGTGGGGTTGTCAGGGGCTGAATCTGTCCCAGAGGTATACATCCCTCTAATCCCCCCATTGTCACCACATGCAGTCAGTATGCCTACACATACCAAGTCCCCACAGGCCTCAAATATGGGACAGTCAGATGGTGGCAACATTGAACAGGCCAGTGTTGCAACTACGGCTTCAGTGAGTGTAGTCACTGGCCATAGCCAGAGAGCTAGTAAGGTCCCAAACAGGCAGATTGACAGGGGTGCTCATAGATGGACTGCTGTCCCTTCACCACCTGTTGCAGGTGTCACATTACGGGTCACCTGGCACATGTTTCGGGCCATCATGGAGGCACAAGCACATTCTGAATGGAACACCAGACATATACTTAGGGTTATGGATGCAGCAGTCTGACATCTATCACTGCTTCCACCGCATTGGGAACACCTTAAATCCATTCACTGATGCAGTGGACAAATGGTGGGCTGAGACAGTGTCTGTCTTGGACTGCACATTGTCTGTGCTGGAATGTGTGGTTGGAGTTGGGAGGTGGACCCATAGAAGTAGGTCAACAGCACCATCTGCTGATAGTCCATGCTGCCATGCACGGTTATGGTCCCTTAGTGGCAGTACATCCAGTGTTACAGGGGGGAGTGTGCTGTCCACACCACAACATGGCAGGCCATGGGCACATGGTCCTGGGTGGTTCTGTGCGGGACACAATCCTAGCAGACAGCAGTCACCATCATGTACTAGGAACTCATCTGTCCATGGGCATGGTGGTGCCACTGCAAGTCCTGGCAGAGCCATTTCCCATGTTAAGAGTCAGAGACAGTGAACTGTCAACTCTACCATGTATGGTCCACAACTGACCAACATACACATGTGTAGGGCTAGCACTGAGCTTGACTGTGTATATGCACAAAACTCATACACGAGTGTCACATGCAGGTCACCCACAGACACACACGGCACCTCTCCATGATCCATCTAAGCTGCTCCCCTTCATGGCTCACACACATGCTGTCAATCATTTGGCCCAGCCTAGGCCTCCAGCACCCACACACACATCACCCTGTGCAAGTGATGATACCTGTGCCACATCCCTGTCATCCTTCCCATGGATGCAGGGGAATGAAGATATGTGTTGGCTTCACAGGGTGACTATATTTCTTAACATGTACTTGTGTAATGCAGTATTGTTTTGCCATGCCACTTATAGTGGTCACCAACATATACTGTATGCTGGCATGTGTCATGAGTATGCAACATACTTTTGTGGACCTTATGTTGTATGCTGTTGTACTGGCAGTATTGTTACACAATGTCAGGTATGTCGCAGACCTGTGTATATTTCTGTTCCAGGGGAATGAGATGATAATGTATGTACACATGGCGGCAGTGATGCAGCACAGCATGGCATGGCAGCACAGCAGAAATATGACTTCGGCAAGGTACAACAGTATTCGTGCTGGCTCCAAAGGTTCATATATGTAAAACAGTCTACCAAGGACAATGGCGGTGGTCAGTGTACTCATGTATTCATAATTTGTGATAAGGTCTGCTACAGGGCAAGGTGTGACCCTACTGGAGTGCATATGCTGCCTAGCTGTAGGGAGCATAGTAGACAGATGACTCACTGTAAGGACATTAACCTACTATATGACGTTTGTCTAGCAGACATAAATGCACCCTTGAAACAGACCCTGCCTAATGGTACAAGGATCACCTCAGTACACCTCAGCACATTCTATCTGTTTGATTGGCTGGGCGGTCATCATCTCAACACATGTCATCTTCCTAATCCCTCTTGGACTGGGATAATATGTGCTGGTCCTGTACTGAGGGGTATACAGATGTCTTTGATTGTGAGGGCTGTATGGCCATTATGCTAGTTATGTTCATATGCCCTATGGCTCTATAATATGATGTATACTGCTGTAACAGCCTCACACACAAACATGGCCACATTCAGGCTGACACCACTGCCACTCACTGCATACAGGACATGCCAAGGCAAACACATACTGCAAGTTGACTGTATGTAAAGTAG
This sequence comes from Protopterus annectens, assembly GCF_019279795.1. Lineage (NCBI taxonomy): Eukaryota > Metazoa > Chordata > Ceratodontiformes > Protopteridae > Protopterus > Protopterus annectens. The sequence goes on along the minus strand of NC_056728.1, from coordinate 1,059,321,931 downwards.
AACACTTACCTATGTACTGGTACACATTACATATCACAGTACCTGATGCACTCAACACAACTCATGTCTGCTGGTACTATCAGTTTACAACATATAATGCTTGTTGATATCAGGAACCCTCTTTATGGTCTATCATTTGGGGGGGGGGGCACATCACCTGCTATAAATAAAATGATGCAAAAACACTAACCCTGTTAATCATACATATGTCATATGGATATATATGGGCAACACATTGGGCCAAGTGAAATTAGAACCTCTTCCCATCTAGGCTTATACACTATAAATCATAGTAATTATTGCATGCACCACAGCTTACATCTGATACTGTTCTGTCAGCTGGTAGTGTTAAGGTGGCTGACATCAGCAGGCCTTGTAGACGAGGGCAGTTTGGAAGCCAGCAGCAAGTTACAGGCCCAAAAAGTGCGTAAACATTGCTGTTGGATAGCCTATGTCTATTGTTTCCTAGGGCTGTATAAGTATACACACACTCACACAAGAAGTGGGATACTGCAAGATTAGAACTCCTACCTCTCTAGACCTATACACTATAGAGCACAGTATTTATTGCATGAACCACAGCTTACATCTGATCCTATACTTTCAGCTGGTAGTATTAAGATGGCTGATATCAGCAGGCCTTGTAGAAGATTGCAGTTTGGAAGCCAGCAGCAAGGTATGGGCCCAAAAGGGCATAACCATTGCTGCCACAGCTTATATCTGATAGTAAGTTGTCAGCTGGTAGTCTTAAGGAGGCTGACATCAGCAGGCATTGTAGAAGAGGTCAGTCAGAAAGTTACAGACCCATACCTCTTAATTGTACAGATTTTTGCAGATTGCCTTGATTTTTGCCTGATATTTTGGTCTGCTCCTCATAAAAAATGTGTTTTTTTGAAAAATCGCTGGGATTATCTAAGAATTAAAATCAATAAATAATGAAGTGCATTTGAGTTTCAGACTTCATATCCATAAGAAAATGCAAGCTAACATAAGCCCTGTTATTCTAGCAATTTTCTAAGCTTATAAGAGGAATATTTAAAATTTGTCCCTATTTTTGGGCCTGCGTCTAACCATTATGTCAAGTTTTGTCCAGATTTCTTGTGCTAAGAGATTGAGATGTATGTATGGGCCCAAAAAGTGCATAAGCATTGCTGCTGGATAGTGCATTGAGAGAATGTCTAATATTTGAAGGAATACTCAAACACACCAAGTGGGTTGCAATGAGATTTGAATCCTTACCTGTCTACACTTATACACTACAGATCACATTAGTTATCAAATGCTCCAAAGTTGATGTCTGATACTACATTGTCTGCTGGTAGTCTTACGGTGGCTGACATCAGCAAGTCTTGTAGAAGAGGACCGTTTGGAAGCCAGCAGCAAGTTACAGGCGGAAGAAGTGCATAACCATTATTTCTGGATAGCCCATGAGGGCAAGTCCTGTTTTGTAGGGCTGTATGTATATATATATATATATATATATATATATATATATATATATATATATATATATACATATATATATATATATATATATATATATATATATATATATATATATATCACATTCACAGCAGGAGGTTCTCCGGTTCGATCCTCAGCTGGGGTGCCTTCTGTGTGGAGTCTGCATGTCCTCCCTGTGGTCGTGTGGGTTTCCTCCGGGTGATCCATCTTCCCCCCACATCCCAAAGACATGCTGTAGGTAGATTGGACACTCTAAATTGGCCCTAGGCGTGAGTGCATGCTTGTGTGTGCCTTCTGTGAAAGGTTGGGTGCTAGGCTGGGAAATCAACACTGTAAAACTCTACTGCCACTTCGCTGTGGTGACCCCTAACCGAGAAAGCCGAAAGAAGAAGAAGAAATATATATATGCATATATATATATATATATATATATATATATATATATATATATATTTATAATTATATGGGCTGGATTCATGAAGGCTTGCATGGAGTCTAAGGGTAGAGTAAGACTCCAGCAAGCCAACATGTCCGCCGAGCGATCCAGGAACAGCAGGCAGGGGCGTGCAACTGAGCTCTCCAAACTAGTCCTACACGGACAGGGCTGGGATATGCAAATTACCTCAATTGCAGGTGAAAGCCATGCAAATGAGGTAAATTTGCGATCCAGGAAACCCGAACCCGTCCAAGTAGGACTCGTGTTATTTGCAGAAATGTACTCAGTTGATAACTGAGTACGGTTCTGCAAATAGCAAAACGGAACCATGTCAGCTGGAAAAAAAGCATGCATTCACAGGAGGAAGCATGCCAATGGCCAAAAATATGGCCATTGGCAATGGGAAGTGATGCAAATTAAAAATAAAATAACTTTTTTTTTCAATCCTGATTTCCGGGGTATAATCGTAGCACAGCACCGCGCAAACGCTCAGCGCCCTAAAAAGCAGAAAATTAATAATTAAGATCCACAAATGTGGATTTTTTAGCTAAAATGAATTTACAATGCAAGGGAATGGCAGGCTGAAGACAACATGGCCACCGAGTAGAGGTTGCTAAGGGGGGAAGCTCAGTCTAAGAGATGTAACTAAGCATTAGTAGGCAATCCTATGCAAATGAGAGTTATGATAGTGAATTGCAAGTTTACATAGCAAATGAGCACAGTCAGTGGAGTGTAGGAGTAGGATAAGGGGAGTAACAGAGTAGGAGATAGGTGACATCACGAGGGGGGAATGTATGAAAGGAGTGCAGCTCATTGGAGCAGAGTGTCATGTGTCAGCTTACATTTACATAATAGTGAAAGAGGTGTGTCAACAGGTAGGCCCGGTAAAGTCAAGAAATCAAAGGTGCATGCTGTGGATAACACCAAAGTTTCTTGCTGAGCATGCATGTGCCCGTGTGCGCACCAGTAAACCCAAGTATGACAGTGTGCATGCATGTAGGCTTGAGTAAGCATATGTAAGGCTGTGTAAACAGTTGTAAGCAAGTTTGCGCCGGTGTGCGTGCGTTTTAACAAGAATAAGCAAGATTTAGTCTGTGTAAGCATGTGTGTGCGCGTGTGAGCTGGTGTGCGCGTGTTTGCGCTTGTTTGCGCGGCGCTGCCCCCTGAGGAAACAGAAAGGGAAAAGGAAGCACAACAAATAGTAGGAAGTTAACCAGGGAGTACTAGCAGAGCTAGCAGGTGAAAACAATCAGAATCAGGCAATTACACAGGCAGTACACTAGCCCAGCCCAGCACTTAAAACTCAGCAAAAAACATTCCAGTATGTTTTTCTCAGACACACTGAAACACTGCAGTAAGCTAATAGAAGTGAAAACTGAAAAAGCTTTACTGAGACAAAGAAATGTTAGGGGCTGATATTGCTGTCATAAGGCAACATATGCAACATGCTGAGGGTGGTAACAATGCAAATGCTGCTGAGCAACCCACAGTGAGAAGACAGAGAAGAGTGTACAGGCCTAGGGTAACCTACCAGGGGCTACATGAGCTGGAGATAGTGGAGCACTATAGAGTGGACAGAGACCTCATGCAGCAAATTGTTGAGCTGTGCAGGCCACGCCTCACACACAGAACCAACAGAGGGGAACCCATTCCAGTGGAAACCAAGTTATGTGTTGGCCTAAGAATATTAGCAACAGGTACCTTCCAGAGACCAACTTGCGATATGATGGGAATTTCACAGGCATCAGCATCTATGGTACTGCACCTGTTCCTGGATGCCATGGCAGCACATGTCAGTGATCATGTATATTTCCCCAATTCCCGTGAGGTATTGGCCAGCAATATGCGTCTCTTCCAGCAAATAGCGGAATACCCTGAGGTAGTGGGTGCAATAGACTGCACGCACATTCGCATCAAAGCACCAGCCGGTGAGCGGGGTAGGGTCTACTATAACCGCAAGAGTTACCCCTCCATCAACTGTCAGGTCGTGTGTGATGCAGCTGTTAGCTGAGATATCTAAGTATCCTGTTTTTTTCGATTATTTATACAGATTATTGTTTTTAACAATTAATATATAGCACTTTTATTGTCTGCTTTTTAGTCTTCGAGGGTATTTTATTGCTATTAACTAATCTGCACAAGTAACTGATTTGTCTGCAGTCAAAAGCATTCTGTATCTTTACAAATCTTTATCTGTTTGTGCTTTCTCTAGTGCTACTGTCTGTAGGCTATTCCCCACCCTCCCTCCCAGTTGGTGTCTTGCTCTTATACTTGGTGGCTTTGCAGATGCCCACCCCTACTGTAAATCTGATCTGTGACACTCCTCCCAGTCTAGTGTCATAAGCTCATTGCCTTAATATTGCTACAACTCAAGTGCTCTAGTTTGCACTGCATCTGAAGTGTTTGTGTGTTTTAGCTGCTTTTCTGTATATATAGACTTCTCTGTTTCTTTAACTAAATAAGCTCTGCAAAGTTGTTTTATTGCATTCCTGCCAGTATTTCTGAATTTTTTGCACTTTTAAAGTTTGTTTTTGCTTAGTTTAACTGGTAGGCTACACACTCAATTATGCTAGCCGAATTAAAGCATTTACTGTGTTTCTGTACCTAATTTCTGCTACTTTGTAAAAAAAAAAATCCTTGTTTCCCACCTTTACTGAACTAGAATAGTCCAGTCTTCAGGTATTGCTGATCTCTGGGCTGTGTCATAGTTCCTGTGTTGCCCATATCCTTATTTGGATAGGAGGAAGCTTCTTTTTTCACCAGTGAGAATGGGGAGCTCTGAGCAGCCTATCTGTCCCTTAAGGAGTGGTTCCAGCCCAGTGACCTGTAGCTTATTGGCCGTTTTGGGCCATTTCCTATCTCTTTTTTACCCCCTGCTTTAAAGCCAGCTTTAGCACGCTTTTGCACTTGTAATTTAAAGTTTGTCCTGTTTGTTGCCTTTACCTGTTGAGGCTACACACTCAAGTGTGCTAGCCTATGTTACATATTTACTGCATTTTTCTGCTGTTTGTTGCAAAAAAGAAAAAAAATTATCTTTGTTTCCCATCTTTCCTGACCTAGAGTAGTCCAAATACAGGCTTTGCTGTATTCTGGACTTTTGGAAAGTTCCTGTGTTGCCCATTTCCTTTCTTGGATAAAGGGAGGCTTCTTTTTTCACCAGTGGCAGTGGGAAGCTTGGAGCAGCCTATCTATCCCTGGAGGAGTGTTCCCAGCCCAAGAATCTGGTAGTCTATTGGCCGTTTTGGGCCAATGTCTAGCTCTTTCAAGTCCCCCTGTATAAAACCCGCTTTGGTGTGGTTTGTGCGATTGTTACTACTCAGCCAAGCTCCTCGTGGTCCTGCAGAGTGGTGCCAGTAGCAGAGAGGCTAAAAGAGCGACTGCTAACCTGATAAAAGTGTTTCTTTTCCTGCTACTACCTGGGCGACTGTCCGATCTAGCTAAACTGCAAGTATTTCTGCTTCTTGAACTGTTTTAAAATGTTTAAAGTTGTTTTTGCACCTGCACTTTTAAAGTTTGCCCTGTTTGTTGGATTTACCTGTTGAGGCTACACACACAAGTGCGCTAGCCTGTGTTACATATTTATTGCACTTTCCTGCTGTTTGTTGCAAAAAAAAAATATATATATCCTTGTTTCCCATCTTTCCTGACCTAGAGTAGTCCAAATACAGGCTTTGCTGTATTTTGGACTTTTGAAAAGTTCCTGTGTTTCCCATTTCCTTTCTTGGATAAAGGGAGGGTTCTTTGTTCACCAGTGGCAGTGGGGAGCTTGGAGCAGCCTATCGATCCCTGGAGGAGTGTTCCCAGCAAAAGAATCTGGTAGTTCCTGTGTTGCCCATTTCCTTTCTTGGATAAAGGGAGGCTTCTTTGTTCACCAGTGGCAGTGGGGAGCTTGGAGCAGCCTATCTATCCCTGGAGGAGTGTTCCCAGCACAAGAATCTGGTAGTCTGTTTGTTGCAAAAAAGAAAAAAAATTATCCTTGTTTCCCATCTTTCCTGACCTAGAGTAGTCCAAATACAGGCTTTGCTGTATTCTGGACTTTTGGAAAGTTCCTGTGTTGCCCATTTCCTTTCTTGGATAAAGGGAGGCTTCTTTGTTCATCAATGGCAGTGGGGAGCTTGGAGCAGCCTATCTATCCCTGGAGGAGTTTTCCCAGCACAGGAATCTGGTAGTCTATTGGCCGTTTTGGGCCAATTTTTAGCTCTTTCAAGTCCCCCTGTATAAAACCCACTTTGGCGCGGTTTTTGCCCTTGTTACTGCTCAGCCAAGCTCCTTGTGGTCCTGCAGAGTGGTGGTAGCAGCAAAGAGGCTAAAAGAGCTACTGCTAACCTGATAAAAGTGTTTGTTTTCCTGCTACTACCTGGGCGACTGTCCGATCTACCTAAACTGCAAGTATTTCTGCTTCTTGAACTGTTTTAAACTGTTTAAAGTTGTTTTTGCACCTGCACTTTTAAAGTTTATCCTGTTTGTTGCTTTTACCTGTTGAGGCTACACACTCAAGTGTGCTAGCCTGTGTTACATATTTATTGCATTTTCCTGCTGTTTGTTGAAAAAAAAAAAATATCCTTGTTTCCCATCTTTCCAGACCTATAGTAATCCAAATAAAGGCTTTGCTGTATTCTGGACTTTTGGAAAGTTCCTGTGTTTCCCATTTCCTTTCTTGGATAAAGGGAGGCTTCTTTGTTCACCAGTGGCAGTGGGGAGCTTCGCGCAGCCTATCTATACCTGGAGGAGTGTTCCCAGCACAAGAATCTGGTAGTCTATTGGCCATTTTGGGCCAATTTCTAGCTCTTTCAAGTCCCCCTGTATAAAACCCGCTTTAGCGCGGCTTTGCGCAATTTTGCAGTGCCACTTAATTGGATTTAAACCATTCTTGGCTCCACAAAGTTTGCTCTTCACTTTTTCCCTTAGAACTGATCTAGTTCTCATAATAAACACCCTATTCCCACTCTAAAGCCTGGCACTTGCTCACTAAAGCAATTATATAAGTCAGCACTAAAAAATTAAAAGCACTACACCCTCACAAACTCCCCTTGAGTACTTTCTTCCCCATTGGCCCTTTTTTCAATTATAAAGGAATTCCCAATACTATTCTAGCATGTCCAAAGGTCAGTTGTCAATCTCCTCTCTGGTCCAGCTGGTGAATCTGGGAATCTTGATGCAATGTTACAACTGCCTCATGTACACAGACAACCCTCTCCTCCTCCAAACAAATTCCAACACATGTGAGAGATGCAACCATATAGCCAAACTGGAGGCTAAGCTCTCTCAACTCAGTACTGGCGTAACCAGTCAGGAGGAGAAGGAAACCACACTCACTAGAATTCCAGTCTCACATAGACCTACCATGACAGCAAACCAAACACATAAACACACAAAAACATACTTGGAGGCTCTAAATAAAAATCTGCCTAAGCAGCAGAGACCTCCAAAGCAGACACCCAAGCAACCGCTACCCCAAAACAAAACACGTGCAACACATAGCTCACAAAGCCAGTGTGCCGAACAGTCACAGCCCTTAAGGCTAAGCAACACACCTGATACACTTGTAATAGGTGACTCTATCGTCAGGCACACTGACTTCCCACTCACCAGGCTGAACAAGGAGAAGGTCACAGTGAGCTGCCTGTCGGGCACTAGGATCCGCCACATAACACAAGCACTCAGGTCACTAAAAGGCAAGTAGAAATATGACTCAGTCATTGTCCATGCTGGTGTGAATGACCTGCGACGTACCTCCCTGGACTATATGAAAAGAGACATAGAGGAGCTCTCTGAGCATGTAGCCCAAGCCGGTATGATCCTGACCTTGAGTAGCATCTTACCATCACCAAGAATGTTGCCACAATATGAAGACAAGATGATCAATTTCAACAACTGGCTTAAGTATTGGTGTCATTCAAAGGGGATCCAATGCCTGTCTGCCTGGGATGACATGCTCGACAAGCCACGATGCTTCACTAGGGACAGCTTGTACCTGTCACCCCTGGGCTTTCGGATATTGGCAAAGGCTCTTGCCACCTCCATAGTGCCTTATTTAGGCAAGGCTCAAAAGACAAACCCACCTCCATAGGTATCACAAGGGATAAGAAACAAAGAGTAATGCTACTCAACGCCAGAAGTCTAAACCTCAAGATGCATGCACTCGAAACTTTCCTTAGCATGGAGAACATCGATATCTGTGCAGTAACAGAAACCTGGTTCAAGGGTCCCGAGAGCACCCCAGCACTACCAGGTTATACCTCATACCATGTTTTTCAGCCCCAAAACTTGGACCGAACCACAAAAGGAGGGGTAGTATCAATATTCATCAAAGATACCCACACCTCCAGGTTGGTGACACAGCATGAAGCATCAGAGACTATCCATGTGCAACTAACAGTGGGTAAAACTGCCTTCCAGTTTATAGCCTGCTACAGACCACCCTCCCAAACCCAGGAACCCCTCTCGGCCTTCCTGAGAACACTGGAAAATATGAAGGTCTCTCCAAACACCATTATATTGGGTGACTTCAACTACCCTAACATAGACTGGGAGCATTACTCTAGCTCCAACACCCTAGCCCAAAGGTTCCTAGAATTTATAAACTCAAATGCTATGGAACAACTTGTTGCCACTCCCACAAGAGGGGAAAACATACTGGACCTGATCATCACCAACATGGGGACTCTATGCTCCAGACCAAAAGTATATCCCTCACTGGTAAGATCAGACCATAAACTAATCTCACTGGATATTCACATCCCGACCCCAGCCCCTGCCCAGAAAACCACAGTGAAGAACTTCTCTAAAGTAAATTTCACACTCCTCAAAACTGAGGTGGAATCCTTCAAAGCCCCCGGGCCTGTGAAAAATGCAGCCCAGACCGCAGAATCCTTTATAAACGCATTCTATGAACACCTTCAGGAATGCATGGATCATGCAATCCCAAATAAAACCAAGACCCAATCCTCCAAAGTTAGGCGTCCTGTCTGGTGGACCCCAGCCATAAACAAACTATACAATAGAAGGAGGAAGCTACTACATGATAGAATAAAATCCCAAAAAGGGAAGGCATCTCTGATCAGTATTAGCAAAAAACTACGGGGACTCATGAAATCATTTAAGGTCAGCTTCGAGAGAAAAATTGCACAGGACCCTAAGGATAATCACAAGGCTTTCTTTAGTTATATTTGGAACCTGGGTGGGAATTCCCAGATATGCTCAGAATTAGTCCAAAATGACAAAAAATACACCGAACGCACAGACATTGCCAACATCCTAGCTGACAGGTTCAGCGCAAACTTCTCCTCCCCTTCCCCACCAAAAGGGCAAATATCTATCCCAGCAGAGTGCTGCCCCCCTGACATCTCAGATGCTCAGGTAAGATCCGCCTTCTCCAAAGCAAAAAACACAGCATCAATGGGACCAGACATTGTCCCGGGCTGCGTCCTACATGAACTCCAAGAAGAACTAAACCCAAACATAAAACTACTGTTCAATCTCAGCCTTACTGCAGGATATGTACCCAAAGAGTGGCGTACAGCAACAGTGGTCCCTCTCCACAAAGGTGGTGCCTCAACGGATCCTGGAAACTTGACTACTTGGTCTGCAAAGCTATGGAAAGGATCATCATGGACCTCATAAATAAAGATATTGGGGACCTACAGACACTGGATCCTACCCAGTTCGGCTTTGTTAAGGGCAGATCCTGCCTCTTAAACCTGGTTGATTTCTTTGAAACAGTCACCAAGGCCATTGACGAGGGGAAGGTGGTCCACACAGCCTACCTGGACCTTGCAAAAGCCTTCGATACAATACCCCACTCTGGCATTATAGATAAGCACACCATCTTAAATATAAACCCCTATGTCACTAGATGGGTTGCAAACTGGCTCAAGGACAGAACCCACATGGTTAGAATTGCTGGAGCCATGTCAGACTCCAAACCAGTTACAATTGGCATCCCACAAGGCTCAGTCCTGGGACCTCTCTTGTTCGGTATATATTTCTCAGAGGTACAGGCTAACATGGAAGGACTGTGGCTGACCAAGTTTGCAGATGACTGCAAACTGGGCACCATAATCGACTCTCCAGCCAACACAAGCATCCTACAAAAGGGCCACATAGAAACAGACAACTGGTGCCAGAGCCATGGCCTCAAGCTAAACGCCAAAAAGTGTATAGTCATCCCCTTTGGCAAAAACAAAGTGCCCACAAATTACCACATAGGTGGTAATCCATTAAGTACGGAAGAAGTAATTAGGGACCTGGGGACCCAAGTTGATAGCAATCTCTCATTTGACAACCACGTGGCCAAAGTGGTTAGAAAAACATTTTATATAGCCCACCTAATCATGAAGGGATTCACATCTAGATCAGGGGAGGTCATTGTGCCTCTTTACTCATCCCTCATCAGGCCCATAATTGAGTACAATGCCCCTTTTGGGATGTACCTTACCAGACACCTGCAGCAAATGGAAAGACCCCAAAAGTAACTCACCAAGAGGATCAAAGGGCTCAAACAGATGCCATATGCTGCCCGGTTAAAGAAACTCCAGCTCTACTCAGTGGCATATTGCCTGCTCAGAGGCGATCTGTGCCTGACGTATAAAGCCATGTCCAACCCGGAATTAATGGACATGCTGCACCTCAGAAAATCCAAATCCCATTGAGCTACACGCTTGAGAGACTTGAACAGTAGCACTGAAATAAACAGGACATGCTGGATGGACAGATTCATAACCCAGAGGTTCCCTTCACTCTGGAATAAAATCCCAGTCCAGGTTAGGCAGAGTCCCTCATTGACTCTCTTCAAGAGGAATCTTGATGAGTGGATGGGAGATAGTAGGTTTACCCCAGATATCATTTCTGTGTCACTGTTAGACAGAGGCACAGTATACTAACCTCGAAAAAGGGAATAGCAAAATTCATTTAAAATGGGTGGTGAAAGCCAAACATACTCTGGCTCGGCTTATAAATGCCCTAGGGCAGATAGCCTAGTATGAACCTATGAACCTATGAACCTATGCCCAGGGCATAATAATGAATGTGTGTGCTGGCTGCCCTGGAAGCTACCATGACTCCCATATCTGGCATCTGACACAGCTGTACCAGACATTTGCCAATGGGGACATCCCTCATGGTCACCTAGTAGGGGATGCTGGATATGCACTCGAGCCGTGGCTGATGACACCCATCAGAAATGCACGCACACCTGAACAGGAACGCCATAATGAGGCACACGCACAAACACAAAATGTAATTGAGCGTGTGTTTGGGCTGCTCAAGTCACGGTTCTGGTGCCTGGACACATCTGGTGGAGCCTTGCAGTACTCACCAACTACATGTACCCAAATAGTCATGGTATGTGCTATGCTACACAATATGATCCTGCAAAAACAGCTGCAGCAGGAGCAGCATAGGGCCGGGCACAACAGCTCCCCACCATTGCCAAGGCCATCACAGGCAGAGTGTGACTTGAAGGAGGAACAACCTGAGCCTGCCCCAGTAGGCAGAAGGAGGCATGCACAGTATGCATTGGCCTTGGCAAAGAAGCAACGCATAGCATATACACTGGCTCAGTAGGAACCCTGGAAATGATACCTCTCTCCAACTTGCACATATAGTAAAAGCCATGCCTAACTTGACACTACCTATTAACAAACATGTATAGGGAGTGTAAAATGTGCATCTGACATAGGCAGTCCTGCAGCACCACCTGAGGCATGATTGCTATGTGTTAAGCAATATAAAGCACTGCTAAGCAGCTCTCACCACTATTTACTATATGTAAACAAAATTGCACACACTAGGTAGCACAACTACAGGCAATGTTCAGCAATATTGTGCACTGTCCGGCAATGTTGGGCAACATTGAGCAATGTTGTGCAAATCTGGTCAAATGTGGGTATAGTTCATCAAAAGTAGGTTAACAAGTTTGTATTTGCTTCACTTTTCTTGAAGCAGTCTGTTCTGGCATGTATGAAAATATGAAACAGTGATAGTCCTCGAACCCAGGATACAGTGCACTATAGTCAGAGTACAGAACCACTAAACCATGACAGTATGTCGATGGTCAGCTTGTATGAAAAAAATTTGATAAGTCAATGCTAAGTATCTCATGGAAACCTTGCAGGCATAGCATAATCCCTGCTGAGTTAAGACACAAAGGTGAGGCCTGCAGTAATAATAGAACCTGATATTCAACACACATATAGTATAAATGTTAATATTGGTAATGTTCACACACAGTAACAAACGTAGTGGACCTCAGACAGCAACATACTGCAAGGTCACAATGGGCATTCTCACACACTTGAAACTATGAGACAAATGTCAGGCAACAAAACACTGAAAGTCTGAACTGGGCATGCTCACACACTTAGGGCAAGTTTGAGTACAGCAGTGGGCCACACATATCCCTCAGTTGCATGTATCAACCCAGGAACCTCACACTATTCACCAATCCACCATGTTCACACAGTGATATGACAACAGACACAATATAATATAGTGAAATCCTGTCACAATCAAATATATTATGCAGAAACCTAGGTTGTTCATAGGAAGCGGTAAAGCAAAGAAGAAACAAAACCTGCAATCAGTACCATCACTGAACAATGTGCATCCCGAACATTAGTATAGGTTCAGAGGTTGACACTAGGCTATCTGCCCTAGGGTATGTAGAAGCCTAGCCACAGTGTGTTTGTATTTTGCAACCACGCTAAATCAGTAGACTGTGCCTGTTAATAGTAGGTCACACAAGATACCTCACATATGTTCATTTTATTCTGCCTCTGTCTAGCAAGGACCCATAACATATCCCAGGGCTAAACATATGATCACCCATCCACCTGTGAAGATGTCACCTGTAGGTGGTCAGCGTGGGTCTGTGCATATGTGGGACTGTGATCACATTCCGAGTGAGTGTATCCTCTGTGATGGTCATATGCCCCTCCAGCATGTCCTATTAACATCATTGCTCACATACCTGTCCCTGGAGCATGTAGCTGTAAGGGACTTTGATATCCTCATGTGGAGCCTGTCCATCAATGCTGTGATGGACATGGCTTCAAACAAAAGGCACAGACTGCATCCAAGTAGACATTAAGCAACTGAGGAGAGCTGGGGTCACCATAGCCAAACTGTGCATACCATCTGTGTGAGTCCCTAGATCCACTTGGTTACATAAATCTGTGTACAATCCAGTTGCTGCAGGTGTTGGGTAAGGTACATTCGAAATGGGGTATTGTATCCAAGCATGTACCTGATGACTATAGGGTCATAATGACCCCACCTGATCTGGATGTAAAACCGTATGGGATAAGGTTGGCTAAATAGAAGGTGTGTCCAACAACATTGGCAACGTGAATGTCAAAGGCGAGAGTAGTAAGTATTCATGTCCCCAAATCACAAATCACACACACTGTACGTGATGTATCATCACCTATGTGGTAATGTGTGTTCATAATGTTACTACCAAAGGTGATGACTATGCATCTAAAGGAAGGTAGCTGTAGGCCATGCCTCTGGCACCAGTCATCCATCTCTGTGAGACCCTTTCTGAAGATGCTTGTGCCAGCTGTGGAGTCGATTATGGCACACAGTTTTCAGTCATCTGCAAACATGGTCATCCATATTCCTCCTGTGTTAGCCAGTATGTATCAGAAATATATACAGAACAAGAGAGGTCCCAGGACTGAGCCCTGAGGGATGCCATGTGTAACTGGTGTATAGTCAGACATGGCACCTGCAATACTGACCATGTGTGTGCTATCCATGATCCAGATAACAATCCATCTTATGACATATGTGTAGATATTGAATCCGGTGATCTAATGTGTAAAGGCCAAGTGGGGTATTGTGTAGAAGTGGTGTGCGAGCTCCAGGTAGGCTGTGTGGACAACCCTGTGTACATCTATGGACCTGTTAACTGTTTAAAAACATCAAAAATCTGCAAGAGGCAAGATAGGCCCACAACAAAACCAAATTGTGTAGGACCCAGTGTCTGTAGGTTCACAATGTGTATATGTATGTGTTCCATGATGATATACTCCATAGCATAGCAGACCAAGATAGTTAGGCATATATTGGGATAATGTCCAGGGTCCCTTGTGGCACCAGCACTGTAGAGCAGGTACACCGTAGCTGTACCCCATTCCATGGGTACACATCCTGTAGTAACTGTGATATTGAACAGTGACATAATGTGAGTGTGAAGTTTGTCATGAATCTCGTGTATGCCACAGTCTGGGACACCATCTGGTCCCACTGATGCTGTGTAGTCTGCTATGGAGAGGGCAGCACACACATGTTCATCTGTGATGTCAGGGAGGCTACACCCTGTTGTGATGGACATGTGCACTGCAGGGGGGATGGTGGGGAAACATTCCCACTGAACCTGTTGTCCAGGATGTTTGCAATGTCAGTGGGTTCACTGTATCATTTGTAATTATGCAGTAACTCACAGCATATCTGTGAGTTCCCACCCAGGTCCCTGACATAACTAAATAAGGCCTTGTGATTGTCCACAGTGTCTGTTGCAAGTGTCTGTAAGAAGTGGGCCTTAGATGAATCAACAAGTGATCATAGCTATACCATAGTACTGATCAGAGATGCCTTCCTGATTGTGATTGTGCTCTATAATGTAGTAGCCTCCTCCTGTCCCTGTATAGCTCAGTAATGGCCGTGGTCCAGTAGACAGGTCTCCTGGCTTTGGAGGAGTGAGTCTTGTAGTTATCTGGGATAGCATGATCCATGCATTCCAGTAGTTGTCCATAGAATGTGCTTGTAAAGTATGAAGTGGTCTGAGCCGTAATTAACACTGTCCCAGGGTCATTGACAGATACCACCTCAGTTTGTAACAAGTGTGATGTTTGCTCATGAGAAGTATGTCACTGAGATCACATAAGATGTGTGTGTGTGTGTGTGTATGGGATATGTATGTCTAGTGAGATGAATGTATGTTCCGACCTTAACAATTACAGGTATACCTCTGTAGTGGAACATAGAGTCCCCATGTGGGTGATGATCAGGTCCATAGATTT